>NW_007246176.1:0-72289 GCF_000164805.1 Carlito syrichta
GAAGAGGGGAGTGGAGAGATAGAGGAGTAAAGGGGGAAACAAACGAGTGTGCCAACAAATAGAGAGAGAGGCCTATACTGAAACAGATAAAAACAATAGACCACAGCTACAGTCGAACCAACTCTCATACATTCAAAAATAAAACATATAGTGATGCTAACATACCAGCTATCCAACCACCTTATTAGTGTGCTGTTCCTCTATACAAAGACATGGTTTACAGACAGAATAAAAGAGAAGAAA
This sequence comes from Carlito syrichta, assembly GCF_000164805.1. Lineage (NCBI taxonomy): Eukaryota > Metazoa > Chordata > Mammalia > Primates > Tarsiidae > Carlito > Carlito syrichta. Next base: position 244 of record NW_007246176.1, read on the forward strand.
AGGAAAAGGAAAAGAGAAAAAAGGGAACAATAGAGTAGGAATAGAATTAAGTCATTAAACTAATAGAATCAATGAAGCACACTCTGTGACATTTCGTTTAGGTCCAATGTCCTTTCAGGTCTGATTTCTAGTTATCTTTTCAAGCTGGTAAATTAGTTTGCAGTTAGGGTCCATTCCCCTGATCTGCTGTGAAGGACAGTTCAGAATAACCTCGGTTCAGAAGTTTGGTCTATGTCTTTATCAAGCGTGTTTCTCCCGTTTCGGTGTTGTTACCTTGAATCGCCAGCAGGTGGTGCTATCTCATCTGCTCGCCCCAGAGGGGGTGCGGCCGGACAGGAACAAAATGGCTGCCTGCCTCCGAGCAGGCAACAGGATCCCCACGCCAGGCGGACAGGACAGTCTCGGATGTAGGAGCGGTGGCAGCGATCCCAGCAGATCTTCCCTGAAGCGGTTTGGTGTGGATCTCCTCCCGGCCGGGTTGTGATGAGCTACCCGTGCCAGAGGCCGCGGCGGCGGCGGCGGCGGCGGCGGGAGCGCTGGTGGGGGGAGGGGCTGCGGCAGCGGCGGGAGAGTGCAATGCAGTAAAACTGTCCAGTCGTTGCGATGTTCCAGCGATAGCGATGGCCGAGCTCTGTCTGAAGAGCAGGCTGCAGTGCTGGGGTCCCCAGCCTCCCGGGGCGAGAGCCAGAGACCCACTGCAGATCTCCCTTGCAGAGGGCTTCAGACACTGGGTTGCCCGGTCGCCATCTTGCCGCCCCTTGTTACTTGATTTTTAAGTAGTGATAATTTCATATTGAGACTGAAAAGACTTGATTTTAAAAATTTTACTTAAACCCTATTATAAAAATTCAAAAATTAAAGCATAATGATAGGGTGTGTATCTCCACTTTAAAAAAGGTCCAGACACCAATTCTAGGCTTTGGTTTGTGTATTTGAGAAATTTTTCTTCAGTTCATGGAGTCTGGTCACAAGGATTGCTTTTGCATTGTATAGTTCACTCAGCACTTTCCTTCTGAGAAAAATAGAATACCTTATGAAATAAATTTAAATCCCCAGAAATTCTGCCAAGCAAATAAATGAATCTGTATTGTATATTCCATAATATAGAAATACTATTAGTAAAGAAAATTTGTATCATTTTTGAATTACTCTTAAAGGATATATGCCGAATAGATTTGTTTGATTAAGTAATGGGATTATTAAGTGTTTTTTAATTTATAAAATTAATGAGATTACTGAACATTCTAATCATATCAAGATATGTCAGACTAGAAGAATAACTTATAGTAATAACTAATCTTTTCTAGAAAAATTGAGAGATAAGGTAAAAAAATAACTTTCTAAGTCTCTGGAAGTTCAGATAAAATGACTCTGGAATTATTAGGTATCCATTGTTTAGTTACTGATAAGAAACTGCTCAATTTTGAATGCTGTATGCAAATTACAAAATAGGGGAAGGGAAATCTTATCTCATGGAACAGAAAATGCCATTGTAGTACTAAAAGCTGAATTCACAGACCTCTATGCCACCATGACTTAAAATTTGTACAGAGCTAGGTAGTATTTTTTCCCATTGATAGCACCCTCAATTACTCTCTTTCCTTGTGCTATAGCTCTTAGAAGGTCCAGAGTTAAATCTTTCTAAGTTCAAGTCTAATGGAAAAGACAACATTTTTTTGTTTGCATGAATGAAATCTCAAGAGTTAGTCTGAGTGGACCTTACTGAGTTGTGTATTGAACTCTGAGCCAATCTCTTATGTGAGGCCTTGGCCACATGCTCACCTTCACATTCTATGATACTATAATTTGAGAGTTGGCAAGGTGTGTTTCTTCAGCAAGAAACAGGGCAAAGGTAGAATGGCTGCTAAGGAGACCATTCTGCAACAAATGCCTCTTACGTTAGGAGCAATAAAGGATATAGAAACAATGGCAAAGTCAAATGTAAATAGAACAGATTTATTACCTCTAATTCATGGTAGGCAGGGTGTCAAGCACATATTTAATATTTTATATATTTCAAAAAAAACTTTTTTTGAGTTGGAGTCTTACTCTGTTACCCAGGCTGGAGTGCAGTGGCATGCTCACGGCTACCGCAGTGTCATCTGCTGGGCTCCAGCGATCCTTCCGCCTCAGGCTTCCAAGTAGTTGGAATTACAGGCATGCGCTGCCATGCCCATAATAATTTTTGATTTATTATAGAGACAAGGTCTCACCGAGTTGCCTCGGCTGGTCTCGAACCCACGGGCTCAGGCAATTCACTCACCTTGGCCTCCTAAAGTACTGGGATTATGGGCTGAGTCACTGAGCCTGGTCTGTATTTCAAAAAAAATTTTTTTTAAATCAATTTCTGAAACTGAAAATACAAATGGACTGATTTGGGGATTAGAGTGGGGTCTGGTATAATACTGTGTGACTAAATTGATATTCCATATCTGTTTTTTTCTTGACCCTCCTCTTCAATATGTTTGTCTCTCATGCTTAAGAAAGTTTGATCACACTAAGCCAGTTTATTCTTTTTTTTTTGAATTGGAGTCTCGCTCCATTGCCCAGGCTGGAGTGCAGTAGCATGCTCACAGCCACCCCAGCGTTGACCTACTGGGCTCTGGCAATCCTTCTGCCTCAGCCTTCCAAGTAGCTGGAACTACAAGTGGGCACTACCACGCCTGGCTAATTTTTTGATTTATTGCAGAGATGAGGTCTCACCAAGTTGCCCAGACTGATCTCGAACCTGTGGGCTCAGGCAATCCCCTCACCTCGGCCTCCCAAAGTGCTGGCATTATAGGCTTGAGTCACTGTGCCCAGCTAACCAGTTTATTCTTAAACTTTCTGCTTCCATTATCAATAGGATTGTATTTGAGTTCAAGCTTAACCAGACCCTGGATATTTAAGTATTTTCCTGAACAACTACTCATGTGCCTGGAGGCCTCATTGCTCTATCTCTTTTAATACAATGTAGGGACATTTCTATGAATAATTGACTAAAAATGAAAAATATTTGAACCTATTTTTCAATGATTTTGCTCCATATCTGCAGCAAGTAGGACATCAACTATTGCATCATCCAGCCACCTCTAAATATTGACCCTGAAGGATATTAGAGGAAAAGATAAAATTTGAAGGAAAGCAGTATGTATAATACAATATTTAAAAGTATGGCTTCATCATTTACAAAGGTTATAAAAATTGGTAAGTTTCTTCACTTGTCAGTTTTCTTGTTTTTATAATGGGAATAATAATACACTCATTGTGAAATATAAAGGAGACAGACTTGGTAAAACACTCAGCACAATGCCTGACATACAGCAGGTGCTGAATGAATGTTTAATCTAATTATTAATGTCCACTTTCTCTGTGAGAACAAATAGCCTGATGCCAAGCTCTGCGCTACATTCTTACAACAGTCAATGATCTAAATGTATAGAAAGATATCGGAAAAGTACTTCAGGTTCCACCAGTCAAGCTGTGTCTTAGACATTTGGTCATTTGAAGCTTCATGCAGACAGAAGTACCTCAGTTGGTCACAGCTACCATGTGTCAGCAAGCGTCCAGCTGGAGAACCATAGTCCAGGTTTTAAGAAATGATTCTCTGTGAAGCACCCCAATATAACTTGGTGTATGTATAGCACTTCTGTTATGACCGAGTAAGCAAGAAGAAGTTACACCAGCAAGTTGAGTTTTATTAATTATGAATTTATTAAATGCGCAGGTCAAGAGTAGACAAACACCAGAAAAACTCTTGGCAAATTGGTGCAGTTTGTGACAAGCTTTTATAGGTAAAATTTCTAGCATTGGCTATATAGCAACTTAGTGACCATAGCAACTAACTTACAACTTGGCAACAAAAATGGGAACTTCGATTGTTAGGGAGCTTTGATTAATTTCATGTCAGGTAGATGTAGACAGTGCCCAGAAAGTCACTGGAATTCTGCCATTAAGATATAGCTTAAGGTAGTTACATAGAGACAAGGAAGAAGAATCATTATACAACGGAGTTTCCTTGGTTAGGTCACTAACAGAATATATGAACAAACTATGAAAATGTCCAAGCGTAGCATTTGATTTCAGTTAACAAAGCATACAATCACATGGAAGCTATGGCGAAGGAGTTCTGTAATGGTCAGCAGGCAAGGTCAACATAACCTGCCCAAAGGAGACAAAGCTGGGGGTCTGTGGTGATGGGAACGTTACTGTAATCACATGTAGGCATTGATTCTTAGGTCAGGCAGATAACTAAGATGAAAGTTTTAAACAAAATGGAGTAAGCTGGTTAATATTATTACTTTGTAGAATTGGATTTTATTAACTGATTTACCTTATTTCACTTCCTCCCCATCTCCTTGAGAACGTGGCAATTCTACAAAAGTTCTAACTGCCTAATAACCTCTCCAGTCTTCCTCCTATATAAACGGGTCCATGTAGGCGGCTGGGGTGATTTTCTACCTTATTTAGTAAACCCAGTTATCGGTGGATAAATTTGCACTTTAGAATTTACAGTGCCTCTTTCCTTCAGCTTTGTCCTTATCTGAAGTTGCTAAACAAGTGGAAAACTACCCTACACTTGTGACATATTTAAACTGATAATTCTAGTGACAATAACACAACATTATTAAGGTGATTAAAAAAGTTATTTAACATCTTAAAAATCATGGCAGAGAAAACTGTAATATCAGTTTTTGTTATTTTGGAATTTTGTGAAAGTACTGACTACCGAAAATTCCTGGCACTTAAAATCAGTGCTTAAAATTTGGTTGTGGAAATGATAAGTAGTTTTAACATAAGAAAGTTGAGTACTGGCCGACTCTCAGATAAGTAAGTATGTGCTAGGAAAACATCTCACTGGTGTCCATCACTTTTTGTTGTTTAAAATCAAGATCTGCACACCTTTTTCGTCTCATACAGTTTACAATAGGATATTTTTTGAGATTGGTTTTTGGAAATGCTCGACATTCTTCTAAATTAACTGCAGGCATTGATTTGCCTCTTGTGATATGTGTGGAAATTATTCTCTAAACTTTTAACTTAGGAAGAAACTGCTTTGAAGTCCAAGCAATACAATATGACACATGTTTGGAAACAAGATTCCTTTCATTTCTTTTCCTGGAATTCAATGCCATTCTGGATTCGCAGGGATTGAAATTTGAAAATATCCAGAAACATGCATCTTGGTCCAAGTATACATTTTATAACAGTATAAAAAGGCCAGGCTTGGTGGCTTAAGTCTATAATCCCTGCACTCTTGGAGGCCAAGGTGAGAGGATTGTTTGAGCTCATGGGTTCAAGACCAGCCTGGGCAACTTGGTGAGATCTCATGTCTACAATAAATTAAAAAATTAGCCGGATGTGGTGGCACACACCTGTAGTTCCAGCTACTTGGAAGGCTGAGGTGGAAAAATCACCTGACCCAGCAGGTCGAGGCTGCAGTGGCTGTGAGCATGCCACTGCACTCCAGCATGGGCGACAAGAGTGAGACTCCAACACACACACACACACACACACACACACACACACACACACACACAAGTCTAATAAGTGATCAGCAATAGCAAAGCTTTTCTAAGTGGGTCTACAGAGTAGTAAGAATTTAAGGGTGAGAGCAAAACAATATAAGAGATCACACATTCTGTGATGACTGGTACCTGCTGACTGGTTTGTGTGTGTGTGTGTGTGTGTGTGTGTGTGTGTGTGTGTACATATGAGGTATTTGTTAAGTGTCTCAGAGACAGTAAGAGACTGCTTTGGAGGAGATAAGTCTGGAGCTCTCAGTCATTCTGTTATTCTGAAACTTCTCTCACCAAGATTACAGTACAGACCTATGTACAATTATAACCACTTACTTATTCCCAATGGGAGAGAGCACACATTCTTGTTTGGTCACAGGAAATGATACTTGTGCTCAGTTTCTACTTCCAGTAATGTTTAGTCTCTGAGCTTAAAATCTCTCTATATATCCTCTTTAGTTGTAAATCTGTTGATAAAAACTCCAGGTTGTGATTCTTACTATCCTGACCCTTAGGACCTAATGGTAATTTGATGGAAATGATCATTTTAACAAAGCAATATCCTGTACATTCAATACAGAGTACAGGAATATTGGAAAAAAAACCTACCACTATTTAAGCATTATATAAATGGGAAAAAATGTGTATAACTGTCATATTTTTATCACCATCCTAGACAAAATATATGTATTTATATAATATGTAAGCATATATAAAATATATACCATATATAAATATATATGTAAGTGTGCACACACACACACACACACACACACACACACACACACACAAAAAATGGTGTCATTTTCCCTCCAAAATAATGAAAATATAAGGTAACTTAGAGGACCAATAAATGATGACATGGGTATCAGTTTGGTCATATTCTGGAATATGAAGTTAATTCTTGGTTATCAAATTTACTGGCTTCACTTTCTGTTCCCTTGGACTATTTTATTCTTAGCCATTCTTGGACATTGATAATAAGAATATTGAAAATTTCCAAATAGAGAACGATGTGATTAAATAGTCATTAAAACAATAACCAAAAACTATTTCTCAAAACTTGAGTCCAAAATGATGTATATGTCATATTTATGTCCACAGGACTTAGCTTACTTCTTAGTAATATTTTACTTTTTTTTTTTGAGTTGGAGTCTCACTCTGTCACCCAGACTGGAGTGGTGGCCGCTCCCGGCCACCGCAGCCTCAACCTGCTGTGCTATGGCGATCCTTCCGCCTTAGCCTTCCAAGTAGCTGGAACTACAGGCACGTGCTACCATACCCGGCTGATTTTTTTTGACATATTGTAGAGATGAGGTCTCGCCAAGTTGCCTAAGTGGGTCTCGAACCCGCAATCCACTCACCTCAGCCTTCCAAAGTGCTGGGATTACAGGCTGAACCAACAAGCCCGGCCAATAATATTTTACTTAATTGATTTTACTTGAGTATATACATTCAGGGCATGTAGAGCATTGTACTGTTGCTGGAAGTAGACTCATAATTGCCAGAAATACAATAAATTTTATTGCAGAAAAAAAATAATTTTTGAGTGCTAATGAACATCTCAAGATAATTTAAAATACATTGATTTTTTATAAAAACTTATGAATATTAGTAAAGTCAATAACAACTCTTACTAACTCAGCATCAGGACATGGCACTGGGTAGTTTTTTAATGATCCTTTAAACATTTGATCACCACATTATAAGCATTATGAAAAAGCAGTATGAAAAAGAAAATAGTTGACTCTTCTGTTACTAGATTGTGTTAAAATATGTAAAACATGAAGTGCATTTTGGACAGTATTCCATAGAGAAAGCTTCAAAATCTCATTGACGTTTATTTATAAAGGGAGTGTTTTGTTTTACAAAACACATAAGAGGGTTATCTAAGCTTTTCCAGTGGATGAGATGGCACAGAAAAAGCAATAGTAGTAGTAAAGAACAAATAAAGCAAATTGTTCAATGTGCAAGAATTAGAAGTTTGTTTTTAAGATAATCAGGGTGTTTAATTCTAATAACAAATCAACTAGTGTCACACTGCCGTGTATAAAACATCAAAATATTTATAAGTTTTGTGATTCTCTTATGAGTAACTACTTGAAAAGCTGATTGCATATTTCATTTTTCACTCATAGCAGTAAGTGAACTTGACTAATTATATTCAGTGCAAGTAATGGGTCATGAGAACTTTTTCACTCATGATTCTGAAAAATAAATCCATTTGAGTATGTTTTGGGACTTGTACCTACAGACATCCATTTACAGATTAATTTTAAAAGGTTAAATTTTAATTTGTGAAGGCTACTCTAGGAAAGATAACAGGTTTTGACATCTATAAAATAAGTCCATGGTTCAAGGGAAAGTCAAGCTGTGATAAGACTAAATTGATAGGGCATGATTTCTGTTTTTTACTTGTAAAATATTGATTTGTGTGATATACAGCTGTAGCTCTGGCCTTTGGGAATTAAACTTCCATTCCCTGAACAGAGTCAGAAAATAAAAGAGAGAAAAATAATTATTGAGATATAACCCTTATTTTTTGTTCAAACCAATTCTGTATCATGTATATCTACACTCTACCCTTTTTCAATATTACAAACAAAAGTACACCAAATACTGCGGTAGAGTAAGCTTGTAGATTTACTGACAGTATTACTGTCTATATTCTTTCAATGTTACTCACCACTTCAAGATTTAATGTCAAATGTTTTCCAACTGCCAGATGTCGGAATCACTGTACTTGAGGAAATTTCCAGAAGTCTGCTACAGTAAGTGACAGAGCAGTAGTGTCAGGGTTAGCACTCTCTAGCATCAACCTTTGAGCAATGCTTCATGAAAACAAGTTCATGTGTTTCCCAACTATCTAGGCCTAGAGAACAATACGTTTTGTGATTGTATTTTACACTACTTTTCCCACAATATTGAATTGTAGTGGCCGTTTGTGGAACCTGACACAATAATGGACCAGCTATTTTTCCCTGCATGTATCATTTTTCCGCATGTACTCTCCTTCCAAATAAATTAATTAGACTTGTATTAGGGCTTGAATCTAGAGTATAAGCAATAAGAGAAAATCAAAGGTTAACTTTCATGTTGACAAAATGTTACAGAACATTTAATTTTTTGTCACCTCACATTTCTAAAGTTGCTACAAGAAACTAACATTTGTTTAAAAGTTGTTTATTTTAGTCTTATACTGACGTCTTGTTCTTTATTGTTCAGAGTCAAAAAGAATACAGTTAATTGGCTGGAATGTACGAACAGTGCCAAAAGACGATTATACTCAAACCAATACACTCAAACAGGGTTCACAATAGGTGAAATGAGATTGAACATCACAAAGGGAGACATTTCTCTAAAACTTCATTAATACAACAAACAAAAAAATTCATAAAGAAGGACAAAATTATGAACTTTGCATCAACTTGGATGGACTTAAAGGCTATAATACTGAGTGACCTATCACAGAAACAAAGAACCAAGTATCACATGTTCTCACTCATAAGTGGACCTTGAACAGCTATTGTAATATAATAAGAAAGGAATTGGAAGTAGTGGGAAACTGCCAGGGGAGGGAGGGACACACCTCATTAACAAGGGTACCTGAATAATGAACATTTTATATACTTGACCCTGCATTGTACCCCACATCTTTAAAATAAAAAATAAAACAAACAAACAAAATAGATGAATCAGGGGAAAAAAATGTAGCTTTGGATAAAGAATCAGTGTCCCTCATTTATATGTTTAAAGTTGAGTCATAGTGTACATCACTCCTCAGTATTTATTAATAGTTGACTATTTAAGATGTATGATTATTAAGATGTATACGGAGTATACTCCACTTAAGAACTTAAATTCGAATAGCCTATGTTTGATACTAAAAAGTATTACTTCCTATTCATTTTTAATTTTTTTCTTAAGAATATTTCATTTTCCTCAGTAAAATGGTGTGAGACAGATGACTTTAATTGTACGATCACTGGAGAAGCTTAAAAAATGATGGCCATGACACAGAAGACACTCAGTAAATATTGTTGAATGACTGAATGGTTAAACAGTGGAATGATCCTACCGTATATCTCCCTTTTGCTTACATGCACTGAAAAACAGAACAAATCCAAGTGTTTTCTAGTAGCTAGGCTATAAATACCTTAATGATAGACTATATCGGTAGAGGAATCCTAAAGTCTTGGGTAATCTCTGTGGACAGTAGTGTACGTTTCAGCTACTGTGGCTGGTTTAGGCCATTTGCCTAAGAATGTTCCTCTGTGTTACCCTTTGAAAGGCTTCCTTCACTTCCTTGTTCCTTAAGGTGTAGATGACAGGATTCAAGGCAGGTGTGACCACCGTGTACATGAGGGCAGTTGCTTTGTCTGTCCCTGGAGTGTGTGCAGTCTTAGGCTGCAGATGCGTAAACAAGGCAGTGCCATAGAACAGAGAAACAACCAGGATGTGAGAAGAGCAAGTGGAGAAAGCTTTTCGCCTGCCGGCTGCAGAAGGGATTCTCAAGATCGTCACAAGAATGCGCACATAGGAGCATAGAATGAGGAAACAGGGACCCATAATGAAGAGCACGGAAACCGCAAACACCACAATCTCATTATGGGAGGTATCAACACAGGCCTGCTTCACCACAGGCATGATATCACAAAAAAAGTGCTGAATCTTTCCCGTTCCACAGAAGGGCAGGGTGAAGATCCAGGTGGTCTGGGCTGACTCCACCACCACCCCGGTGATCCAAGACGCTGCAGCCAAAGTCAAGCACACACGAGGGCCCATCAGGAGTGTGTAATGCAGTGGGCAGCAAATAGCTACGAAGCGGTCATAGGCCATGGCTGCCAGCAGGCAGCATTCTGTCAGTCCCAAGATGGTAAACACATACATCTGGGCTGCGCAGCCTCCCACACTTATGGTCTTGGTCTCCATCAGCAGGTGCGCCAGCATCTGAGGCACCACGCTGGTGATGTAGCACGTCTCCAAAAATGAGAGGTTCACCAGGAAGAAATACATGGGAGTGTGCAGGGAACGAGTTACCCAGATCAGGCAGATGATGATGAGGTTTCCTCCCACAGTAAATAAGTAGATGATTAAGAACACAGCGAAGAGTACCAGTTGTAATTCTGCTAGACTAGAAAAAGCCACAAATATAAACTGGGTGCACAGGGACTGGTTTCCATTTATGGTTGACTCAGAGGTAGACATCTGTGATAAGTAAAGTTTAATTAATGTATTTTCAATTGTATTTATTATCTTAATTATATTCTCGAGGTTGTTTTAGCTTTAACTCAAGCAACAAAGAAGACAATAACTAGGAGTCATGTCACCTAACACAGCTCTCTATCGAACCACAGCACAGGAGCTCTCCTAGAATCGTTAGTCTGAGATAAAAGCCTAGACACCTGGAATTCCTCTGTTAAATCTTTAAAAATATCTCATTAGATTCATATTTATTTTTTAAATTTTAGTATTTTTTTCTTGATTTTTGAGTTGTGGATTTTATAGAGCAAACAATGACTTTGAGTTACATATGCTGAGTTTTTTTTTAGACATTGCTATTCAAATTATATACACAAAGTATTATGTAAATGATAGATGAAGACATTATAATTGTGAAAGAGTCACATAAAACCTAAGTGATTAGAATAAAATATAAAGTGCTATATTCTGGTCTTCCAAAGTCTACAAGCTTCTTTAAATCTATACTTAAGGATTTGAAAGGGAGCATATTTTCAGTTATTCACCTATACATTTATATACATATTTTTCACAATTTGAACAGAGTAACCCAATAATTAGGAAGCTAAGATCCACTGAAAACAAAACCAACAGAATCTTTTTTTCTACAATGTCAATGCAATTTTACAGAAAATTATGAATAGGAGAACATACCTAGAACCACAGGGCAGACTTTCTTTTCCTTTTTGGATCCCTAAACTTCCTCCAATTCCAACATATAACATAGTGATAAAATAGATAGTACTTTTACTCTTCCTAGAGACCATAGGGATTGCATTCACTGCACAGATTATATTTGTCTCAAGAGGAATATGTTCAAAAACAACAACAATAAATGTTCAATATGCAACTGGCTTTTTATTCTTAAACATATTTCCAGGGCAACCCCCTTGGGCCTCCTCCTGCTCTGGGAGTTTTTCTGTCCTCTCAATATCCTACCTTCTAAAAATAAACCATATTTCCAGAATTAATCTATTGCTGTCAGTTACATCACGTAAGTTTCAGTACATAAAACTAAAGGTTCTTAATCAGTACCCATCATGCAACTGAAACAGTTGTTGAATTTATAGATATTTACCATAGTAATCTTTCTTAAGCTCTTCAGATGGACAGTGACCACTCAGGACTTTAGTAGACACAATACAGGACACATAGTAGGCTCCACAAACCCCACAGTTAGCATTCACTTTATTCATTATTTATAAGTCAATTGTTAGTGGCATAAAAAATGACATAGTGAGGAACAGTCCAGATTTCCAATGAAATTTAAAATATTTATAAAAAATATTTAAAACCTTTTTTCTTGTACTGTCTTCAAGAAATGAAAATCTTGTTTACTTTCAATAATCTCCATTGCTCCAATCAGAACACATTTTCTTTCCACTCCCAGGTCAATATGGTACGTTTATCATGGGAGTTTTAGACATTATCTCTCCCTTCTAACAAAATACTTATTGAAAAGAATATGCTTTTTTAGATACTTCTTATGCTGCCCCAGAGAAGACATAAAGCCTTGTTTTTTGGAGGACTAGTGCTCTCCAGTTAGCGTGGCAACACTGCTGCAGGGAATGGATCACATTGAGCATGTAATTAAGAAGAAAATGGATTCTGTTTGATGGCGTGGAATACCTGCAACAGTGCAGCAAAAGGATCACGCAGGATCAGTGATACTTTGCTAAATCTCCCCCAAAAGGTCTGGGAGAACTAGTAAATACATATGTAGCTGTATTTCTATGATGTGTTTTTATAGTAAAATACTTGCAAAACCAAAACAGCTATTATGTTTATCTACTTTAATCCCCATTTGAACTCTATGTTGTGTTTATTTCTAATCTGATTCTGAAATCAGAGGAAAATATTTTTTAAAGGAATATGGGTACAGGATTGGATGTTGAGTATTTAAGTCCACAACATCTTATGCTGCTTCTTGACCTGAGTAACTGGGTAAGTGAAAACAGTGGTTGGTAAGATAATAGCCAGAGAAGTATGAGTACTACCAGCAATAGCAAGAAAATATAGACTCCAGATCCCACAGGATGTCGCACATCTTCCTCCAATCTCCCACCTTGTGACTGGTCTTGGAAAAACAAAAATACTCGAGATTAAAGGATGGATCATGGCTATGTGGTATTTTTCAAAAACAAGGAAAGAGAATATTTAAGAAGACAGTGATTAACTTCACCAAACATTTCTGAGAAGCTGTGAGAAAAACAGCTTTCAATTATCTGTTGATTTTTAGTTTCACATTGGCCATTGATGACTTCAGAAAGGAATAATTTTGAAAGAGAAGTTCATGAACCAGGTTGACACTCTTTGTAAATTTAATTTTGAAAATGAAAGAATAGGAGCAATATGTGAGAGAAATTTGGCTATGAAAGGCAGGAGAAAGATAGGGTAAAAGTCAGGGGAAAAAGCTCAGGAAAGGACTGTTTATTGTTGTGGGTCATTATTTTTTAAGATGGGAGATTCAAAGAAGGACAAACATATGGACTTTGTAGTAACTTGTTTGGATTTGGAGTCTATCATACTCAGTGATCTATCACAGAAACAAAGAACAGGGTACCATGTTCTCACTCATAAGTGGACCTTGAACGATTATAATACTATAAGAAAGCAATTGGCGGTAGTGGGAAACTGTCAGGGAAGGGGTGGGGTTGGCAGTTGAGAGAAACTGCTAGTGAAGGGAGGGGCATACCTCATCAACAAGGGTGCCTGCAAAATCAACGTTTGTATACCTAACCCTGAATTATACTCCACATCTTTATAATAATTTTTCAAAAATGGGAGATTGGTGGACCTGTTTAATAAATGGTGTGAAGGAGCAATCTAACATGTAACTTTTCTTTCCCATGGTTTCGAAATAAAATATAATTTTAATTTTTGAATTAAAATTTCAATTTGAAAGCTATGAGTGTCTTATGGTAGAACAATGACAAATAAACATGTTTATAATATTGAGACCTTGTGATTACGATATTTGATTTGAGAAAATGGTTCATTGAGATGGCATTCCAAAATACTTTTTGTGAGCATTTGAATTTATTCATCACTTATAACAATATTAAGATCATCTTTGTTAGAAGAAGAATAATGTGACCAATAATAGCAGCTAATATTTTATTACTTATTTGTTAGATAAATGTTTGATAATTTGCTTATATATGTATTTTTCCTCATTTCATTTTTATAACAACTTTCTGAAAGAGGTATTGCTATCCCCATTAAAAGACCAAGTAACGTAATGCAGAGTTGTAATTTTTCATGGTATTATAGGTAAAAAGGAGTAGAATTGGGATTTGAATTCAGGCTGTCTCAATACTGACATGTATAATATCTTTCCTTTTTTTTTTATTGTCCTGTACTCTCTCTTTTAGATAAATTTCAATGTAGTGGGTGATAAAAATTGTGTCAAGAAGCATTGTGAGAATACCTAAACTGCCATAACTGAATTGTTAATAGAGATATGTGTGTCAAAGCACTGCTGGTGAAGGCTCAGAATAAATTGAGGACTGTGTTATTGGAACCTGAAGGAAAAGGATCCTTGTTATATAGTGGCTGAAAGATTAGCGGAATTGTATCTTGCAATTGTGGGTCAAGTGAAACTTGTAAATGGAGAGTTAGCTGATGAAATGTCCAAGTGTTGAAATATCTTGCTACTTACATTAAATGTGAGAGGAGAAAGAATAGGTTGAGGCAAGGAATGTTAAATAAAAAAAAGAAAATCAGGACTTGATAATTTCAAAAAGCTTTAATAATGTTACCAAATTTAAAGTCAATATAATTTAGCAGTTTAAGGGAATAGACTTTGGAGTAGAATACTTAAATATTTATCCTCATTCTCAAAGTAATAACTGTGATTTGGGGCAATAAGATAATTTTCTTTGTGTTCATGGATTCACTATAATGTGGCAATATAAATATTTTATGCTTTATTAAACTTTTATAAAAATTAAAGGCATTAGTGATGGCAGGAGCATGGTGGAATAGAAAGCAAGCATCTTAAGGGATTTTCATGCCCCTGCAGCAGTGAAGAGAAGGGACTTAAAAAGATATAGCTCCTTGGTTCTCCCCAGAAGGGGCTTAAGACATAGATCCAGAGCACCAACATCAATTTTTTAAAAGCTACCTCCCAAAGGACTCAGTCCTCGACCTTGTACGTCTAGAAACAGAAGGGACTAAGCATATGCAAGTTTCCCTTGATTGTAGAACAAAGAGGTGGGTTTTTTTTTCCAGTTTTTAATTGTGCTTTTATTCACCTTAGGTCATTAAAAATGTACTAATTTAAAGATCATATAAATATAGTGACCACACTAACATGGAATAAAGATTACCCCATCAGCATGGCATTTGTTTTTATTAAAAAGCAATTTTTGGCCAGGCGTGGTGACTTGCGCCTATAATCCTTGCACTTTGGGAGGCCGAGATGGGATTATTGCTTGAACCCAGAAGTTTGAGACCAGCATAGGCAACACAGCAAGACCTCAGCTTTACAAAAAGCAAAAAGATTAGCCTGGCATTGTGGCACATACCTGTAGTACCAGGTACTCAGGAGAATTTCCTGGGCCCAGGAGTTTGAGGCTGTGTTGAGCTGTGATTATGCCACTGCACTCCAGTCTGGGTGATAGAGTGAGACCCTAACTCAAAAAAAGGAAAAAAAAAAGCAGTTTTTCTTATAAGAATCTTATTGATCACACAGTAGTTAGATATAATGATGTATGCAATCTAAACAAGGCAGACCACTTAAGAATTTACGTAATGTAAATCTATACATATTAAAATTTAGCCACGTGAACAGATGCATTGCAGCAGCGATAGCAGATGCAGGAATCTCATTTTCTCATCATAAACACTTTTCACTAACAGGTATAGATATTACATACACATCCAAACAAACAAGGATAAAGTGTGACATGCTACATTACTGTGATCTTTCTGAGCTACTCTCAAGAAAATGGTAAATAGTGAACCTCATGCAGGTAGTAGGAGGTATTTGTTGTTTTTCTCTTTCTTTCTTCCTTCCTTTCTTTCTCTTTCTTTCAAATGTAGGGTAAAATTCAGGATTGTTGTTTTTCAAAGGTTGGACTTGGAAGATGTTTAACTCTTGACATTAATATATGTAAAGGGCACATGCTACATTTTGCTATGTTTTCTCCACAACTGATGTGCACTTAGTATGTGAAAAGTTATAGTTTTATATGGATGTCCAAACACTCCCCAGGGTGACACACCCTTAAGAACAGTGTAAAAAAAGGGGGGGGGGGGGAGATGTGCAGTTCTCTCTGTCTCTCTAGAGTAGAATTATGATACCACACCCAATGGTACTTGATGGCCTGGTTTCTAATTAATGTGTCCTAGAATGCTAACAGGGCAAAGAAACAATAGTCCTTTAGTAGTCAATGCCAGAGCTTGGTGCTTCCTATGGTCTCCCCCCATCTTGCCCCAAGAGATAAATCCAGGTCTGCTCATTCTTTCTGGAAGGAATTTGGCTAAGCACCGAATGCTGCAATTTCCATAGCTCCCACCTAAACAGTTACTTAGCTCTGAAAGTCAAGGGAAATTTGTGATCCTGAGTGACCCAAGACCACAGAAAACAAACAGATATACACATAATAGACTCATTTCCAGAAGATATCTCTCTCCAGGATCTGAAGGTGCAGCCTGGATGTGAGAACAGGCATTTGTTGTTGCTGTTTTCCTATTTATTTATTTATCGTAAAGATGTGGGGTACAATTCAGGATTAGGTATGCAAGTGGTCATCATACAGGCAAACTTTGGGCCTCCTCTTGGTCCCTATTTCGCCTGGTTTAAGACCAGGTACACTTATTGATAAAGTGTGCCCCCCCTCTTCTGGTAGTGTCCTGCTACTGCCAATCTTTTTCTTATAGCATTATGGTAAATGTTCAGGGTCAACTTATGAATTAGAACATGTGGTACTCAGTTCTTTGTTTCTGTAATAGATCACTGAGTAGTATAGACTCTAAACCCATACAAGTTACTGTCAGGTCCATATGTTTGTCTTTCTTTATGGCTGCGCAATATTCCACCATGTATATGAACCACATTTTTAAAAAATCCAGTCCAGTTTTGATGGACAGCACAGTTGGTTCCATGTTTGTTTGGTTTTTTTGCTGTTGTGAATAGCACTGCAATAAATATGTGTGTGCAGGTGTCTTTTTGGTAGAATGATTTGAGAAAATAGGTATTTGCCACAGATCCTCTCCCCAGAAAGAAAGATATAAGGTAAATACCCCCCCCTCAACTGCGCAGTGAAGATAGAAATGTAAGGTACATTTCAGAAAGAATGTGAGGTAAATTTCCACCCCCAACTGCGCTGTGAAGATAGAAGTGTAATACACATTTAACACCCCAATCTTTTCAGTTACATCCTAAGAGCCCATCTCCTATCACACTGATTTCAGGGTACTTATAAGGCATGATACATCCTTAGCTCCAGGCGACCACCAAAAACAGAGATAGCAGCCTGGACTAACACAAAGATTTAAGAGGTACCTTAAAATCTTTGGCCAGATGGATTGGTGAAAACTTTCTTATACACAGGGCCAGTCAACAAGATGCCGAGAGATAGTTGTCTTATCTAATGTGCAGAAACCAACACAGAAAAACAAGCAAAATGAAGAAAAAGGAGATAATATTCCAAACAAAAGAACAAGATAAGTGTCTAGAAAGTGACTCAAAAGCAGTGGAGTTCTATAATATCCCCAATAGGGAATTCAAATTAATGTTCACAAAAGATCAATAGATGCTCATGAAAGTCCAGAATGAAAGAACAAACTAATAACTTCAACAAAGAGGTAGAAAGTATAAAAATGTATCAGACAAAAGAAATATACCTGAAGAATGCTATAACAGAAATGAAAAATTCAATACAGCAGTTCAACAATACACCATATCAAGCAGAAGAAAGGATCAATGAGGTTAAAGACAGATCACTGGAAATCACCTAATCTGAGGAGCAAAAATAATTTTAAAAAGTGAATATAAATTAAGAGACTTATGAAACACCATCAAGAAGAACGACTTACACATTATTGGCATGCCAGAAGGGGGAGAAAAAGGCACAGAAAATATATTCAAAGAAATAATGGAATAAAACTTCCGACATCTGGAGAAGGAATTAGAAAGCTGAATCTAGGGAGCCCACAAAACACCATATAAGATGAACCCAGAGAGACCCACACCATGACACATAGTAAAATTGTCAAAAGTAAAGACAAAAAGAGAGTTGAAAGCAGCACGAGAAAGGTGAATCATCATGTATCCCTACACCGTAAGACTGTCAATGGACTTCTCAGTAGAAACCTTGCAAGCCAGAAGGGAATAGTATGATATATTAAAAACCCAGCCAAGGATGCTATACCAAGCAGTCCTGTCTTCAAAAACAAGGATGGGATGAACTTTTGGTAGAACGATTGAGGTTCCTCTGGTTATATTCCTGGCACACACATGTTTATAGTTGCACTACTCACAATAACAAAAACATGAAATCAATGATACTGCTCATTGAAAGTGGACTAGATAAAGAAAATATGATACATATACACAATGGAGTATTATGCAATCATAAAGAAGAACAAAATCATGGACTTTGCAGCAAGTTGGATGTAATTGGGGACCATCATACTTAGTGATCTATCACAGCAACAAAGAACTGAATACCACATGTTCTTTCTCATAAGTGGGACCTCAACGTTAATCACAATGGCACAAAAGAGGGGTTGGCAGTTGCTGGGCATCGCTGGGGGGGGGTGTGGAGGGGAGGGTGGGAGGCATGTTACAACACAAAACGTACCTAGTCCCAAACCAGGGAAAGTGACGGCCGGTTGGATGCCCAAATTTTACCTGCATGCAGCCTACCTGTGTAGTTAATACTTATTTGTACCCCACATCTCTATAACAAAGTTTTTTTAAAAAAGACTTTCTCAGACAAACAGAAGTTGAGAGTTAAATCACCATTAGACTTGCATTACAAAAAATTCTATATAGAGATATTTTAGCTTAAGAAAGAGGACATTAACCAAGAACATACAAATATAAGAAAGTCTAAAAACTCCTTGGTAAAAGTAAGTACATTGCCAAATCCAAAATATTCTAATACTGCAATGGTGGTTAGTAAATCAATTACAACTCTAGTATAAAGGTCAAAAGACAAAACTATTAAAACAACAAAAGCTACAATAATTTACTAAGGATATATGTTATAAAAATATATAAAATATGATATCAAATACAGAAAACATAGGAAGATGGGGAGTAAAATGGAGAGTTTGTGTATACAAAATTAAACTGTTTTCAGCTGAAACTAGCCTGTTTTAATTAAGATGTTTTATGTAGGCCTCAGGGTAACCACAAAGCAAAAGCCTATAATAAATACCCAAAGGAGGAAAACAAAAGGACCCAAGTATACCACTACAGACAGATATAAAACCACAAAAGGGGAAATCAACAGAAGAAGAAGGAAACAAAAGATCCTCAAAACAAATAAAAAATTATGAACAAAGTAGCAGAAATTCATAGCTATCAATATGAATCTTGAATGTAAATTAATTAAATTCTCCACTTAAAAGATATAGAGTTGCTACACCTGCCCACACTGCACTGTGTTCAGCAAGTTTTGATAAAAAAAAAAAGATACAGAGTTGTTAAAATGGTTCAAAAAAATAAGTCCCAACTATATGCTGCCACAAAAGACTCACTTCACCTGTAAGAACACGCACAGACTGAAAGTAAAAGGATGGAGAAAGATATTCCATGCAAGCAGAAACCAAAAACGAATAGTGGTAGCTTTAGTTATAGCAGATAAAATAGAATGTAAGTCAAAAGCTGTAAAAAGAGACAAAGAAAGTCATTTTGGCAAGACAGATCAAATGGACCAGACTGACATTTACAGATCACATCCAAAGTCACAGATTGCACGTTATTTTCCTCAGCACATAAAACATTCTCCAGGATAGACCACATGTTAGGTAAAAAACAAGTCTCAACAAATTTAAAAAAATTAAAATCATAACAAGTATTGTTTCTGACAACAATGAAATAAAAAGTAGAAATCAATAACAAGAGAAACTTTAGAAACTGTACAACACTTGATAATTAAACAACATGATCCTGAACAACTGATGGGTCAATGGAGAAATTAAGAAGAAAGTTTAAAAACTTTCTTGAAACAAATAAAAATGGAAACACAACATACCAAAACCTATGGTATATAGCAAAAGCGATAATAAGAGGGAAATTATAACTACAAATTAGTATAACTTTTATGGAGAACAGAATGAATATTTCTCAAATAACTAAAAAATAGAACTATCCTTCCATCCAGCAGTTTCACTACTGGGTATCTACCCAAAGAAAAGGAAATTGTTATATCAAAAAGATACTTGTACCCATGTGTTTATTGCAGCACTATACACAATAGCAAAGATATGGAATCAAGCATCCATCGTTGGATGATTGGATAAAGAAAATGTATGTATATATCAAATAAAATTGTATATATACACAATAGAATATTATTCAGTTGCAAAAACAAATGAGAGTCTGTCGCTTTTGGCAACATGGATGAGCTTGGAGAACATTATGTTAAGTAAGACAAGCCAGGAATAGAAATACAAATACTACATGGTCTCACTCATATGAAGGAGCTGAAATGGTTGATCTCATAGAAGCAGATAATTGAATGGTTACCAAAAACTAGGAGGGGGGTAGGGGGAGAACAGGGGGAGGTTGGTCAATAGGCACAAAATTATAGTTGGATAAGAGGAGTAACTACTGTGTTCTATAACACAGTAAGCTGACTATACTTACGAAGAATGCATTGTGTATTCAAAATAGCTAGATAAAAAGATTTGAATCTTCTCAGTACAAAGACACATTACATGTTTAAGAGGATGGCTATACCAACCTCCCTGATTTTGTTATTACTCATTGATCCATGTATTGGAAATATATCTCATAAATATGTATCATTACTATGTGCCAATTTAAAACATTAAAGGAGTAAGTAAATACAAACATATAGCACTCTACTTGAATCCATACATCTTATCAAAAGCTTAGAATGTCTTTATTATCAAGAATTTTGAAAAACTAGTGTTTGCTATGTTCACCTGTTTTGGAAGGTACAGTGATCTTTTCTATGAAATCGGTGCTAGATTATCAGGGAAAAATAAACCTTTTTTATTATCCACAATATGCCTGAATACTGTAGAAGATGCTTTACTATAATTACTTAATCCTCAAACTTTTCCTGAGAGACCAGAATATTCACTGTTGTGCTAAAATGGAATAAAGGGTAACTATCTTGCTTTTGATCATCTATTTAGAGAATAAATGATAGAATATCAATGACTATCCAAGATCTTTGAAATATATATATATATATTTTTTTTTAATTGAAAAAGCCCTATTATACTATTGTTATTTAGCGTCATTGGAAAATAAGAGTTAAGGAATTTTCTTTTAATCTCTATAAATGTAGTAAACTTTCCTTTTTTTTCTTTCTAGAAGGAAGTGATGAACCTTCCTATGAACCTTCCTATGTAGCCATTTGTTACGGCTCTTGTTCATGCATAGGCTGACCTGAAATTCCTGGAAACTTTATAAGTCTTTCCCACCCCAAAATATTTCATTAGAATTTTTTAGAATTATTCCCACGGTGCTAATATGTAACTGTTTTAAAGCTTATATTTATTTATTTATTATTATAAAGATGTGGGGTACAATTCAGGGTTAGGTATACAAATGTTGAAAAACATGAATAAAGAGTCAAAGCAACATGTACCAAAAAAAACTCCTCTTATTAAACTTATCTTTTGTGTTTCTCATAAAAAAAAATAAAGCTTATATTTGTTTATAAGAGTGGTTCTGCAACAAATATAGCTGTAATAAAGGGGTATTTTTCTAGTTTTGTTTGCTCATTACAAAACATTTCAAAGTATAATGTTAATTTTCTATATTAAAATAACTTCAAAAATTCCAAGGATAAAATATTCCAAGAAGTAAAAAAAATTGCTTTCCTTTTTCTGATGGTAACCATGCTAGACATTATAAGGTACTATTGCCATGGAATAATATGTACATCCTGGTATTGTTTAGAATGTTCTTATAGTAAAATAAGTGAATATTAAAACTACTTATGGTATACGACAACAATAAAATACGGGCCAATCATCATCTTAATTTGATGCATTTAATCACTTAAAATATTATTATGGAAATGTGTTTAACATAATATGATTTTAAAAATGAGTTTAAAATTAAATTTAAAAATCATGTAAGTTTCACTCTTATCAATACTGAGCCAAAAAATCTATCCTATAAAAAACACAAAAATATTACAGGGAAAATTAAAGCCTGTGCTTTTTATATAGTCATGGCATATTAATAGTTATACCCCAAGAGACATGGCTATGTGACCAATAGTCCCCAAATAGCATATCTATTATTAAGAAGTACATATTGAATTGCAATTATGACTTATAGGAAATAGAGACAATTCAGAACATTCTATATTCTCCCCCATGAGATAAAAACAATTGTTTAATTAATAGTAGTTCTTTCTAATTGTTCCAGGGATCATTTCCCTAAGACCAGTCATACTTTTAAATATTATTATTAAAATATATCAATCATTTAGTGCCAAACATGTTAGTCTGTCTAAGGTTTAGTTTGTCTAACGTATTTGCCTCATTGTGAAGATTTGATCCATCAAGAAATTTCAAAATCAGTTAATATTTCTTAGAAAATGTTGCATATCTTAAAAAAATTATTAAACTCCTAATTAAAGAAGAAATATGAAACTTTATTTGGTAAGATATATTCAGATATTTCTGTATGATCTATATTATTCCTCCATTTTTAAAATACCTTCTTGTTATCTGTACGTGTGTATTACAAAAAATTTTAAGAAAAATAAATAATGGAATATTATTTATGAAAAAGGAATAACTTTATGCAAATTAAAAGAAAATAAAAGATAATGTGAGCCTTGTTCTGTCTGACAAGCCATAGAATGCTAAAGAAAACGTATTAAAAAATTAATAAATATGTATTTAAGAAATGCTGTGGATTATAAACATAAAAACCATTTTCAATTTAAATACTGAGGCTATTTATTCATTTGCATGTATGATTTAGAAGTGCTGTTCTAGTTAGACAAATTTAATGATGATCTCAGCTTCATGTTGTATTCCAAATACTGATGACGTAATTGAATTACTTCATAATCATTTTTATAAGAAAACATATACTTGTGAGAGAACTAGCTAGAATAAGAGATAAAGTCTATTGTCTAAGAAAAAGGCCAAAGCTGGTCTGCTTAATGGAACCTGAGAAAACCCTTTGACCTCATGTAGACATAGACGACTATATGAGTGTACTCAATTAAAAGAAATTAAATTATCGAAATGCCATGCAATAATTAAAATAGCACATTCTTTGGAGCCATAAAGTAGTCATGGCAACTCAATAACTGTTTGCAATTTTTTTTTTAAGAAATCAGTATAAATTTGTGGTAGTGATTGCAACATCATCGCTGATAAATCTCCTTGTTTGAGGATATATGGAATGCACTCTAGGCTTTTTAGGACAAAGGAGGACTGAGAAGGATATTTGGAGGTACCTTCTGTGACACTAGAAACCTACAGTTCTCCAATGTTTTATTAAATGTAAGTGTGTACAGATAAGGTAGAAATGTACAATAATAATTATTAAAACATCAATAAACTAACCAGCTTTTTGGATAGCTTTACTCATATTTCACATGAGTAGTCATCTATAGATGTTATTACTCAAGGACTAGTCATTTGTTCCAGTATTGCTTTCTGCCACTGTCAGTACCAGAATGTTGAGAGGTAGTTGATTGAAGCATTTTAGGATCCACTAAATACTGTAAGTCTACTATAATCTTGATTCCTTCATCAACTCCCATTAAAAAAAATAAAAACAAACGATAGGGTATTTTAAGAGCCACAAAACAAGTTTATAATTCATCCAACATGCTGGTGAGCATGATCATGCACATGAAGTTTTTATAAACTTTGTTAAATGAAACAGGAACAACGATGCTGTTGTTGCTACTCCTGATGATGATGGTGAAGCAGGTTTTGCAATAGTAAAGAGAGGGTAAGGGTCACAGTCACTGTCACATTGGTTACCTATTATTCTGGGACCTATAGGAGCATGGACAGCCTGAGATCACCAGAATTCCTTACCTTATGCTGTATAGGACATCGATTTTATAACTTACAATATACAAAATAGATAAGTGAGCTGTTACCAAAATATATGTCTTTAAAGTAGAATTAAAATGTAGATCTTTAAATGAGCCATGTTTTTCAGAATGGTTCTAAAGGCTGTGGGGTTTCAGCTCCTTATTTCCATAGGGAAATCTATTATAATATTTTGACTGTAAAATACAGGATGCAATTTTTCTGAATTAAATTAGACAGATATATCATAAAATTGTTTTTATAGTATTTACCTAATCCCAATGTAAAAAAAAATCATTCAGCTTAGATCCTATGTAGCATTATGAATAGTTACTTTTCTAACACATGTTTCTGCAGTTGTTTGATGTGTTATAATTAAGAATGACTTGTACAGAAAAAATTTGGTGCAATTCTACCCTTTATCAAAATGTTGTATTCTAAGGAAAATATAGTGTTTGAGCTCATAATAATTGAGTTAGTACTTTTATGACTGGATCAGCTGACATAAATAGTAACCGTATGTGTTATCAGACATACAATAGTGTCAAGCTCCTACTTCTGACCATGCAGTTTTAGAGAAGATGGACAGTCATTAGCAGAATTATTTTGATGGATGGGAATTGAGATGGATTTTGGAAGGATGACTTCTCCATTGTAAGTTAAATTTGCTTAGAAGATTTTTCTTTAAAGTATACCTTAAACAGGTCCCAGTGAAGTTGAATTATGATTCAAGAGACAACAAAAATCCCTTAAATTATTAGGCTTATGGAGACTACAGAGAAGCACCAATATCACAAGCATGCATTATGTGTTTTTATTTATTTATTTTTATTGTTTCTCTTTAGTGTTTGTATGTTAATATATGTATGTATATAATGGATGGAATGGTATAAAATGTACTCCATTCAAAAGAAATGTGATGTATATAATAAAATATTAGAAAGTTAGAAAGTCAATCCAACTCACTATTTATGTTTCTTGCACACTGAAATGATTTCAAAATTAGTAGATGATTCTATTTTAATTATTATCTATCTAAACTCTTACTACTTCATCCTGAAAAATAGCATGCCTACCATAAAACTGTGAGCTACAAACTATCACTATTCATGAGACAAGAACTGCAGCTAGGTGATAAGCAATTAGTGAAATTCGTGCAAAATATTTCTTTTTTCTTAGTTTTATCTTGATGTAAACATTCTGCCTCAGAGAAACAGAAAAGTAAGACAATTGAGAACAAGAGATGTTTTGCAAATTTTATTGTTATTTTTGAATTGTCTGTTTATTGACTACTCTGATGCACATATTTTGATTTTTAGAGAGAAACCAGTCTAAGATATGATTTGTGAAAATCACACCAGAGTCACAGAATTTATCCTTCTTGGTTTCACAAACAACCCTGAAATGCAAGTTTCCCTCTTTATTTTGTTCCCGACCATCTATACAGTGACTTTGTTGGGCAACTTTCTTATTGTCACAGTTACCAACGTGGATCCCGCTCTTCAAACACCCATGTATTTTTTTCTCAGAAATCTATCACTTCTTGAAGTCTGTTTCATGTTGGTCATGGTGCCAAAGATGTTGGTAGACCTAGTGTCCCCAAGGAAAATCGTCTCTTTTGTAGGCTGTGGTACTCAGATGTACTTCTTTTTCTTCTTTGGCAGCTCTGAATGTTTCCTTATCTCTATCATGGCTTATGATTGCTTTGTAGTCATCTGTAACCCTCTCTGTTATTCAGTTGTAATGAACAGGTCCCTATGCTTGTGGATGACCGTAGGCTCTTGGATGTCTGGTGTTCCTGTGTCTATGCTACAGACAGCTTGGATGATGGTCCTTCCTTTCTGTGGACCAAACATCATAGGCCATTTTTTCTGTGATGGTCCTCCAGTATTGAAACTAGTCACTGAGGATACAACCATGTATGAAATGCAAGCACTTGCCTCCACACTCCTATTTATCATGTTTCCTTTTCCCCTCATTTTGGTCTCCTATACACGCATCATCACAACCATTCTGAGGATGTCCTCTGCTACGGGTCACCAGAAGGCATTCTCTACCTACTCGTCACATCTCATTGTGGTATCCCTCTTCTATGGAACAGCCAGCTTGACCTACCTACATCCCAAATCAAACCTGAAGGGTGCAGAGAACAGTCAGAAGGGTGTCCCCAAGATGGTGCTGCCACCCTAGACAACAAAGACTCTAGGTTCCGGCTTCTTCACGCATGGTTCCCCTAGCACGCGTCCAATCATTTTCAATAATGTAGCTAGCTTTGCTATACGTCCAATGGGCCCACAACACGGCGTCTGCCCACCCTGCTCCCAGGCCGCTCCTCCAATAAAACCTAGCACTGCCCCTTCTGGCCGCTGTCAGGCTAATAAATGCAGCCCTCTCCCTACATAGCTCTCTCTATCATGCTCTCTCTCTCGCCCTCTCTCCCCCTGTCTCTTTCTCTTGCTCTCTCCTCCTCTCTCTCTCTTGCTTTCTCTTTCCCTCAACTCTCCCTCTCTCTTGCTCTCTCTCTCCCTCTCCCTCTCTCTCTCTCTCACTTTTCCTCAGTTACAGTCCCTTCCTGTAACTGCCCCTTTAATAAATCTCTTGGTTCCGGCCGGGTGTGGAGTCATTACTGGTGCCAAAGTCCTTTCATTGGTGCCATGACTCGGATCAGGTGCTCCCTCGCCTCTGTGCAGGTGTATTCCCATAGGCAGGAGCCCCGACCCAGCGCCTGTGGCCACTCCAGCCCTCCTGGACCTTCCCCACTGTTTTGAATGCGTGAGCTGCATCCACCAGCAATCGTTGGATAGGTGAGTTTCCCAGACACGGAAGCTTAAAACTTGCCTGGGACCACCGAGGAAAACTGACCATTAATCGTCTGGCAGTCCCTCCAGCCCCCAGGTGAGGGGGAACACACCCCGCCTTGGCCTTCACAGCCACAGCGGACCCTAAAGGCTTCCTCTTCTCCTTTATCTCTCTCAAACCCTGAAAACTCCCATGACTGCCAGGCTTCAGCTAAAGGCTTTCTCTTCTTCTTTATCTCTCTCAAACCTTAAAAATTCCCACGGCCATTGGGCTGCAGCGGGCCCCAGGGGTCCCACGTCTGCTAACCCACAGCGGTTTCTCTCCCCCCCTTAAGGGTTCCCACGGTTGTCGGGCTGCAGTTGGCCCCAGGGGTCCCACGTCTGCTAACCCACAGTGGTTTCTCTCCTCCCCCCTCTTAAGGGTTCCCATGGCTGTCGGGCTGCAGCGGGCCCCAGGGGTCCCACGTTTGCTAACCCACAGTGGTTTCTCTCCCCCCCTCTTAAGGACTCCCACGGCTGTCAGACTGCAGTGGACCCCAGGGGTCTCACGTCTGCTAGCCCACAGTGGATTCTGGAGGGCTCCCACATCTGTCGGGTGAAATGGGTGATAATGGACCTCGGAGTGATAATGGGTGATAATGGACCTCGGAGATTCCAACATCTATTGCCCCACAGAAAACCCTGTTCGACCGGCAGTCAAGTGCTCTACCACCGCTCAGTCAAGTGCTCTCTGTCTGTTCCGAAAATTCCTAGCGCTAGGTGCCTTGACCCCTCGGTTCTCCAGAAGAACCCTGGTAGTGCCAAACCCCTGTGATGACAGGCTTTGCCACAGCCACACTTCTTGGGCAGTCGACTCTTCATGGGATGCCCCGTTTAGTCCACCTGTTCCACCATGGGAGGCTTGTCATCCCTGCCGGCCGATTCCCCCCTTAAATGCATCTTAAACAATCTCACTACACTTTCTCTCTCCCCCGATATCAAACCCAAATGACTAATTCACCTCTGCAGACAGGACTGGCCTACATATCCCTTAGACAACCAAAATCAGTGGCCCCCTCAGGGGTCCCTAAATCCCGATATTATACGGGACTTATACAATTTCTGTGAGCATTCAAAACGGTGGGTAGAGATTCCCTATGTTCAGTCCTTTTCTCTCCTCCGTGAACATCCCTGCCTTTGCTTCCACTGTAATACCTCCAGCCTCTACCCCCAACTCATGCTGGCATTCGTTGCCTCCTCCACAGCTTTCCTCCCTCCCACTGTTCTACAGGCGTCCATACCTCCTCCTCCAACTCCCCCTTCCCCCACTGCAGGCACTGCAAGTCCCACTCCTACTCCTGCTCCCTCCTCCCCCGTCTCAGATTTTTGACCCGGCAGATGACCCCCCCTTACAGACAGCCTCAAGCTTCCCCGCCCCCACCCTCCTCTTCGGCTCCACCCACCTGTACTCCAGCAGCTTGATCCTTATACCCTCCCCTTTCAACAACTCCTCCATGCAGCCCCTGGTAACCCAATCCAAGGCCGCGCTGACCCTCCTAGCCCCCCTTTGTGAGGTGGCGGGTGCAGAGGGTGTGGTTTGGGTACATGTCCCCTTCTCTATTTCAGACCTCTCACAAATAGATAAACGTCTCGGATCATACACAACTAACCCTGCCACCTACATTAAAGAGATTCAATACCTCATCCAGTCCTACAGCCTTACTTTCCATGTTATATACCTAATCCTTTCCAACACCCTGCTTCCGAAGGAATGTAAGAGAGTCTGAAAACAGGCTAGGACATACACAGACAAAATTCACCTCCCAGAGCCCGCTAGTAATCTTCCAGCCTGAAGAAAAGGGCTGAAAGACAGTAAAAGGAAACACTGTCTGAAGATAAACTCGTAGACTCCTAGGATTAGGACGGAGAGTTGACGAATGTGCTGTGTGCTAGTGTGTAAATGAGATGAATGGCGGGAGGGCTCCACATAGTTAGTCTGCTTTGGGGGTATACCAACCTACCAACTGCTAAGAGGTGTCTGAGATATCTTCGTGAGGAATATGACTGAAGGGGGATGTTTCCCATACCCCTCATTCTGTTATTTGTGTGTGTCTGTCACTTTAAATCTGCTAAAAACTGGTTGAGTTATTATGCTTTGTTTGATGGGACATGTAGTCTTTTTAAAACTTGATTGGTGCATATTTCTTGATGTCATTTTATGTCTCCTTTTATTTGTGTGGTGTTTTCTCCCAACCCATTCATGCTGTTAAAATTTCTGCCTTTTGTTGTTAAGGTTGTAAAAAATTGCCTGCTACATATAAAAAGTGTTACCGGTTATCTTAAATTCTTTCCAGAAACCACGTCCCCTCCTTTCCTTAGCCTGTGTTCTCCTTCATAAATTCTAAAGGGGCTCATTTCTAATCCACCTGTAAAAAAATGGAAAAATGTCTCTTATATGCTACTTAGCCTTTTGCTAACTCAGTGTAAGTTAATGCTAGCCTCAGGGGGGAAAAATTTTTATAATCTTTCTCTGTCAACTAAGGAAATCAATAGGCTGTTCTTGTTTTCAAATGCTAAAAGCCAGGTTAGTTAAAAGTAAGTCCGTTTCTAAAAGTTTAGGCCTTGCCTAAGATCATAATCAACTGCTTGTCCCTGTAAAACTGTTGAAAAGTCTCTTAGAATCTTGTGATGTATGCTGAGTCCCTACTTTATATTGTAATGCTAAATAACACTAATGCTTGTGTTTTGGGGTTATACTCATTTAATTGTCCATGTCTTACGACTAAGGCTGCTGTTTAGTAATTCATGAGGATTTTTGACAATTTTGCCTGTTCATAGTTAAAAATATGTAAAAACAGATCATTTCACATCTTCGTGGTCTGTTCGCTCTAAAGGGTTTTCAACCAGACATTATTGTAGACATCACTGGAAAGTCATAAAACAAAAGAAAAAAAAAAGAGAGAGAGAGAAGAACTCCAAAATGAGCACCAGCCAGAGGAAAGGTAAATAAGTTGGCAGTTGCCACTAAAGGCAAAAACTCCAGCCACCGAAAAGAGGCCCGATAAGAATAAACCTGCTAAGGGGATGGTATCAGCTGCTATGAATGTGGTCAATCTGGACACCTAAAGCACAATTGTTCTTAATAGCCTAAGCCCCCAGAACGTTGTCCAATATCTGGAATAAAAAGCCACTGAAAGAGATGGTGTGGCCTCTCCCGAAGGGGGGGGAAACACGTATCTCAGTGATAGTGGCTGTTGACTGAAAGGGGAGGGGCATGGCCCAGCACAGCACTCTGTATGCCATCCACCCAGAAAATCCTTGGGTCTGTATAAATGTGGCTGGGGTCCAAATCAATTTCTTAATTAATAGTGAGGCTAAGTTTTTAGCCCTTGTGCTCATACTGAACTTCTTCCTCCTAAAACCTGCTCTCCAGTGGAATTAAAGGTGTTCCAAAAACTAAATGTTTCACCTAACAGTTACTAAAAGGTAAATTCAAGTTATGACTATAAAAGGTTATCTATAAATAAAGAAAAAGGAAAGCAGAAAGCAAAACAAAAATGTAAAGAAAGTTGTTGGTGTAAGGTATGTTTTTAGTAAGAAAGGCTAAAGAAAAGATAAATAATTGTATAAAAAAGAATCTTATATGATACATTTTTGTTCTATAATAGAATGGCTGGTTAAAAAAAGTATAATACAAAAATAAATGGTTTAAGCATGTCAAAAAGTGGTATGAGTTTATCAAACATGGTAGGTGAAATTTTGTAAAAAGAAGTAAAAGGAATTCTATAAACACTCAGACTTCAAAAAGGTTCCATAAATTTACCATTAATATCAATTACACTAATGCTAGGACTACATGCTCCTCAAAGACCAGAACATGAGCTTCTTAATTAACAATCTCCAAAAAAAAATTTTTTTCTCCTTTAAACAGCAGAGGGAAAAAAAGGAGACAAAATTCAATTAGCCCTCCCCCCACTGTCTTTGTTACAAAAGAGTGAGGTTTTTTTTTTCTTTTCAAAATCGTTGAACGATCATTTTGGCTAAATAAATAACTTTTACAATAACTACTGTGATTTTGTATTATAACATGCTTTTAAAAACTATGCTACTAAAACTCTTCAAGTTCTTAATTCAGTCTCTAGGGTGAGATAAGCAGCAAGCTCCAGGAACCACACCTACCCCACCCCCTTCTAAATTGCCTAAAGGCCAGGAAAATTAATTTCACTAACAACACTGCCAAATTGCTAACAAACTTTAAAATCTCCTTCCAGGCACAAGGATTACTATCCAACATAAGATGAGTGACAAAATAACCTGGGCTTCACTCTCTAACATATCAATTGTTATAAAAGTATATCAGACCTATTATAAAAACAAAAAAAACCCCTGCTTTCTCTTGCCAAAATAAATAGATAGAGACATCGCTACAGCCCCATCTCAGCAGAAAGCAGATACAAAAAAATAATCTTTGCCCCATTTCCCCAAATTTTAAAAATATTTCCAAGAGCAGGAGGGAAAAATGAAAGGTACCTATAAAAACCTAGAAAAAGCTTAGCTTATTCTTAGTCTTTTGGCCTCAGTGTAATGAGTAACAAGTATTCAGACATTCTACTGAAGGACAAACAGCAGCCTATCCCATCCCCCCTAGGCAAATCTTCAGATACAAGATCAGGCACTCATTCCTTTTTGATACTGCCTCAATGTCCCGTACCTCTTATGGGCAGGGACATTCTAGTCAAATTCCAGGCATCCATCACCTTTAACCCAAGTACAGCACCTAACAACCCATCTCCCACAACCCCATTTTTGGCCCTCCTAAATACTAACAATTTCCCAACTGACTCACTTCCTCCTTTGCCCCTTCTATAATAAATCCTCAGGTATGGGACATAAACTCCCCCTCCTTCTTGTCCTGACTCACCACTCATCCAAATCCAAATCCAAACAAACATCCTGGATTCAGCACAGAAAACTTGTAACCCATTGCCCCTTTCCTTTCTTGGCTTAATTGCCATCTTCCTTACTATATTACTTACTTGGTCAACACTACAAATTGGCCATCCACAGCCAAAGTTTTGTTGGCTATTACATACCTCCTCATCATAACTAGCTTCATTCCTATTAAGTGTCTTTTATAAAAAGTCACCCCTTACAGCACTATGTTCATCAGCCTAACCCTCCTTCCCTTATTAATTTTAACCCACCTCAACAGTAAAACAACACCACCCATCCCACCATTTCACTGGAGATTCTTTGTAGAAGAGTCCTGGACTTCTAAGGACCACTCATATACCCAATGTCTGGCCATAGCAGACTGCCAGCCATATGACTGCCAATCTTGAGTTTCTATCCCCATCTCTCTCTCTTCCATGCCTAGTAAAAAAAAAAAAACACCTAAACGTCCTCAATCATCTAAGTGATAAGTTAAAATGGAACTGCCAACAGCCAGACTCTTCTCCTTTCACCTGGTTACCACACCCTCTTGTCACCTGGCTGGCCCCACTCCTAGGCCCTGTCATTCTAATTTGTGTTTTTTGTTTAATAGCCCCATATATCTTTACATTTCTCCAACAACACTTAATTAAACTCTCAAATCAAAACCTCAACCTCCTATTACTCAATAGTTATCAACCTGTCCCAATAGAGGAGTCAACACCTTGTCCCTAAACATCACTTAACTTTTCTTTTAGATATGTTCTCTTCCAGGTTCTCTATTTATCTCCACAGTCTACTCAAAGACAGCTGGTTACTACTGCCCTCGTGCCCACTGGAGGATTGGCCAGAACAAGTCACCATTCTACATTTACAACAAACTTTCATGGAACTCTCGCCTTCAGAAATCTTCACCTTCAGTGCCTACCTCTGGACCCTATTCTGGCTGGTTCTGTGCCCTTCCCCCACCTCACCCCACAATGCCCACATCCAGCAGTAAGCAGCCAGAAAGAATATCGATGCCCCTCTCCCAAATAAACAAAAAAGGTGGGAATGAAGGGTGCAGAGAACAGTCAGAAGGGTGTCCCCAAGATGGCGCTGCCACCCTAGACAACAAAGGCCCTAGGTTCCGGCTTCTTCACGCATGGTTCCCTTAGCGCGTGTCCAATCATTTTCCATAATGTAGCTAGCTTTGTTATACGTCCAATGGGCCTGCAACATGGCATCTGCCCACCCTGCTCCCAGGCCGCTCCTCCAATAAAACCTAGCGCTGCCCCTTCCGGCCACTGTCAGGCTAATAAATGCAACCCTCTCCCTACATATCTCTCTCTCTCACGCTCTCTCTCTCTCACCCTCTCTCCCCCTCTCTCTTTCTCTTGCTCTCTCCTCCTCTCACTCTCTAGCTTTCTCTTTCCTCTGACTCTCTCTCTCTCTCTCTTGCTCTCTCTCTCCCTCTCCCTCTGTCTCTCTCTCACTTTTCCTCAGTTACAGTCCCTTCCTGTAACTGCCCCTTTAATAAATCTCTTGGTTCCGGCCAGGTGTGGAGTCATTACTGGCGCTGAATTCCTTTCAAAACCAGTCCCCTGAAAGCAAGAAGCTGGTATCATTGTCCTACACCATCATCACACCTATGTTAAACCCCATTATCTACAGCCTAAGAAACAATGAAATGAAAGGAGAACAATCTCCCGAAAAGTCTTGCCGAAGTTAGATATGTTTTAAGTTTTATTGTGTGGAGTGTTTCTAAACAAACTGGGGACAGCAGAACCCACTAACAAATGTTTTTAGAAAGGAATAAAAGAGTTGATCTTGTTTCATCTGTGTCACTGTGGTGGGTGCATCTTAGTGTATAATCCAGGGCCCCAGCAAGAAAGAGATGGGACTCTTGAACTGGAATAAATAAGAAAAACCCTATGAGAAGGTTACTTAAAAGTTGTGGGCAATTTTAAGTAATTGTCACACAGGTCTTACAATGGAAATTCCATACTTCTTGGCCTGAAGGGGAATGTAGCAGGAGTGTAAGTTGGAACCTGAAGAATGCTACAACTATTTTAAAAAGTCACCTAACAAGATCTCTGTTCTTTAGTAGAGCAAGGCAGCCATCTCTGCCTTCTTCTGTTCTCCCTCTGTCAAATCTATTGTTGGCTTCTGTTCTCAGTCAAAGCAGATATGACACAGGGGACAAGATTGTCCATGGATGCACTTTATAAATGCCAGCCTTCTGGGGGCACAGAGCAAAATAGAAAAGGGTAAGAAAAGTTATGAAGGGTAAATGAAAATGTCCACCACAAATTATTATTTATTCTGCAGATAATGTGATGCAAAGATGAATCAGGCAATGCGTTGGAAGTGACTTTAAAAATAAATGTACAAAGAGTGGAGTTTTGCAGATGCCAAGAATTCATGATGCAAGTTCTTTATGTGGGTTGCATGTTTAGATAAAGATATTTAATAAAACTACCTTGATATTTATGTTTGGTGATATGATTTTTGTAAACAACAAACATCTGCATAACAACTGGGAAAGCAAAAGAGTAATAATAATAGCAAGCATGCTCAATTGAGGCATTGCCTTTAATGTGTTTTTATAACAATTCAAAAGATAGATCTTATTCTATCTTTATTTTTCATTAAAAAATTAAGATAAAAAAGTCAGTAACTTTGTAAGGCAAAGGTTATTGAGATGTGGCCACAATAATTTAAATCAGACTCTTCTAAATTTGAAATCTAATATACTAGTCTCTTAAAAATCTCTAGTCACATTTTTGTTAAGGCAAAGTCACCACTTACATGGGACTTGAGCTTTTGAAACAATGTAGGACACAAAAGGAGATTGATTTCAATTTAATTTAGAAAAATATCTTATATTTCCAGTAGCATAAGTATATATTGGCTTTAAGCATGCAATTTACATTCCTCTAAGTCTTCTTTAGGTATATGTTTTTCTTAATTTACAGCTGCTTCTTTAAGCAGTGACCAACCTCTAATATTCTTTGTCACTTCTTAGGAAAATTTAAAAGCCACTACAAATTTGCAAACAGTGATGACTGTTATAGTTTAATTTTGATTTGCTGAAGTATATACCTATTAGTTGTAAAATCAGTTTTGTAGTGTATGTGTTTAGCAAACTAGCATAGTAAAACATAGATTATGTAATACTATATGAAAAGAGCTAAGAGTAAATATTTTCTGAGAGTTTGATATTCTCAGATGAACATAGAAAATATACAGTGGATACTACCTATTAAGAGGTATCTTTCAGCTATTCATATATTATATACTAATTGAAATTTAAAATTAATTTATTTCTATAAGATGCAAGCAAAAAATGTTCATAATGCATGTACCTATTGCATATTTTGTGTGATTTACACTCGAGGACTTAAACAGGGAACTGATAATATAATTTACTATGATTCAAATAGTTTTATTAAAATTGATGTAAGTCACAGAGCCAGAAAGTTTTCATGAAACTCACTTTTTGTTTTGTTTTTCCTTCATCTCAATTTACAAGAATTTTTTCTTGAAAGTTCCAAGAGCTAATTAATAATCACATTATTATATCCAGAGAGATTATTGAAAAGATTTATTCGATGAGTTATTCTCCCAAATAAGTATTGTCTCACATGTTTATTACTAACAGTAACTCTAGAGTTTTCTTTGGAACAAATATTTTCATCATTGTTTTTATGGTGATATAACCGATTTTTTTTGGTTGCAGTGAAAAAACATTTTGCAAGATGTCTTTCCTAAATTTAAAATTGCATAGACTTCTTCCAAATGTATGCACACATTTTATTATTTATATTATTATTCACTAGCAATTTTGTAAATATCCTTTTTAAATGTCCTTAAAGTAGAGGGTTAAAGGATACTTTTAAAGGCTAAACCTGGCAGAGCTAAGAGAAGAATTGATTAAAAAAATCAGTTAGTGGCTGGGCTCGGTGGCTCAGTCTGTAATCCCAGCACTTTGGGAGGCTGAGGTGAGTGGATTGCCTGAGCTTGTGGGTTCGAGACCAGTCCAGGCAATTTGGTGAGACCTTGTTCTACAATAAGTAAAAAATTAACCGGATGTGGTAGCATGTGCCTGTAGATCGGGCTCCTTGGAAGACTGAGGTGGAAGGATCGCCGGAGCCCAGAAGGTTGACACTGGGGTGACTGTGAGAGTGCTACTGCATTCCAACCTGGGTGACAGAGTGAGACTCCGACTCAAAAAAAAAAAAAATCAGTTAGTTATCCAGTACTATCAATGCCACATATATAGGCACTGAGGTGAGAGGAAAAAACCATCAACTTTGTTCATATTTTAGGGTAGCTTAAACATTCTATCTTAGGTTAATTTCAGTTGCACTAAAATTGAATTAGATAATATAATTTGGTAAATAATATCAGTTTATATTTCTATTTCAACCTGTAAGAACTAAAGCTGCCCTAAAGGAGTTTTAAGTTTTGTTAGGAGATAAAAATTAAGTATAGTTAGGAAAAATAAAATTATGATATAAAGTGATGAAGCAAATTTCTCAGTTGCCAAAAACCCATACTACAATGATATAAGGAATACAGACTTATAAACTCATATTATAAATTAATATTGACAGTGTTTTATATTTTCAGATAGTGGAAAGCATAAAAGTTAGGGAAAATCAGTTGTAATAAGCTGCCACTATGGAGTGAAACCCACAGACTTGGTAGTCAATTATTCATTAGTTATCATTTATAATCATGCACTCAGTATCAATAAGAGGTTATTTGTCAGCCATGAGTAATCATTTCTACGCAGGTTTCTTGTGAAGTCATGTGTGTTCTCGTGGTGCTATGAGAGCCCAATACAGTCAGAATGAAAAGGGCGGTGACCATATGGAGGATGCTTAGCCTCTGAACTTCTTATTTTATGAACTTTAGTGAAAGGAGGAGACAGCTCCCAGGGAGAAGATGTGAAGGCCAGTTATATATTTTACCAGATTCCCTTGCAATTAATTGGTGGGCATGTAACCAAAACTCAAATAATCAGATGTTAAATTGTGTCATAATGCAAAAAAGTGAGACAGTAGGGATCCTCATGTAGCCAGTGTTTCACAGTGTCTAGAAGCAACAGAGGTGGCAGCAGTAGTGGTGGTTTCCATTGTCCAGTGAAATTAAGGAAAGCATAAGCCGTGGCACTCAGGTTCCAGATTCGACTTCAGCAGTGTTTTTACACAACTGATTCTGAAGTATGTTTTTGGATTTTTGACTGTGGTTCTGGCTGCCACTAACTGTCCCATTTTTCTTTCCACTTTCTGTGCTGTACCCTCCTCAATATCTTTTCAAACAATTTTTTTTCCTGTGTAAGTCAGCAAGAGTCAGTTTCTGTCTTTTTGGCAATCAAGTGAAAGGAAGAGTTCTATTAAAATCTATGTTATAGTGGTTATCCAGTAAGTCTGGTGTCTCTACAATAAATGACCAGCTACAAATAAGGTCACTGAAATGATGAAATGAGTCATTATCTTGGAAGGGGTAACTGTCCTTGATCATTCAAAGGCATTATACTTCCTGTTAATAGAAATGGGGAAGAAAATATTAGCTACTTAAATATCTATGTTTCTTGAAACTCATTTGCCCAGTTTTGATAGTAAATGACAGGTGTAGTAGTTGTGGTTCAAGAAGTGCTTGGCATTCAGAGGCTAGTTATCTCATCATATAGGTAACCTAGGCCAGAAAAAAAATAAGGAAAATTTAGAATGGTAGTAGATATCTTCATTTAGGTTGTTATAGCAAAATACCATAGACTATGTGACTTAAATAAAAAACACTAATTTCTCACAGTTTTAGAGGCAGGGTAATCCAACCAAGATTAGGTGTCTGGTATCTGGTAAGGGCTCATCTCCTGGCTTGGTGTCTTTTTCTTAGGTTCTTGCATGGCCTTTTCTTGGTGGATGCACTTGGAGACAGAAAGTTTTTTCTTCTTTTTAGAAGAGTATTAAACCCATCATGAGGTCACTCCCCTCATGATCTAACTTAACCCTAATTACTTCTCAAAGAACACCACCCTCGAATATCATCACATTGGAGATTAGGGCTTCAACATATGAATTTTGGGAGGACAAAAGCATTCAGTTCACAACAGTAAAGGGTACAAATGATGATTGTCAACTTCAACTTCTAGATCAACTACCATAGCAGGGGCTATTGTCTTCCCTTTTTTAAACTTCCCCAAGAAAATAGAAGCTGCTTCCATGACTTATATGAATCAAGTAGATCTGCGTGATGTAATAGTTTGACTATTGTGGATTCACTGTTGTGTCACTGAGAACACTAGCCTCTAGCTTAGGACTAAAGTTTCTATTACTTCATTAAGTCTCATATTTTTGGGGGTGCATCCTGCACCCAATGATTTGTTGATGAAGGTATATAAATGCCCAGACATTTCCCTCTATTTGGAAAAATTGTCAAGGGTCATTCTACTTCTGGAGTTCCCTGAAGGATCGAAGTTAGGACTTTGTTGCAAATGTATCTAGGTGCGTTCTCTTTGCCAACCTGCTTCTTTGGTCACCCACAACAATTGATCCTAAAATCATTCCCCAATAAACCTTTATACAAATCTACACTTTAGAGTTTGTGTTCCAAGGAACTTTGCCTCGACAGTTGATATGTACATAGACGCAATTCCTGCTAGATTCTCAATTAATTCAATTAAGTATATAATGCATATTTCAAAAGATATATATTCAGGAAGTAATTCTTATGATCTAGAGGTATTTAGGTTTATTGTTTTGCTGTCTTGAAATGCCTTATTTCTGAGAATACAGTTACCATATTCAGAGCGAATCACTGTAAGATAAATGTAATAATGGAAGGGCCTACTTTAATGAATTTCAGAATTATATGCATCAGTTGTATTGGCTATTAATAGGGATTAAGTTAATTTATTATTACTGTTATTAATCATTATCTAATGGTATTTTGTTCAGAGACTGGACTTGTGTGAATTTTATCTCACTAACCATATCCCCTTACCTAATAATATTAAAGAATTAGCTGCAAACACAGCATGGGCACATAAAAAATTTAAATACTTTTTTTTGTTCACTAACCTTAACAACTCAAAGGCTTAGAAATGATGCTATTAAGTAATTCTTTGGTAAACTGTTTTATATCCCAGGCAAAGGCAGTGTTCCCAATACATTTCAATATCCCTCTTAGTTGGATATTCAGTCACAAATTCCAATTATTATACTGTTAATTTGTGAAGAGAAACAAAAAAGCAAAATGATTGGATTTTGAGAGGGTCCTGGCTTAATTTATTTACCCTAGGATTTGGAAGCAACAGCAAGCAAAAGACATACATATGTGACCAATTAGCACACATAAAGTCCACCCACTGCCAAATACAGCCAGTAAAGAATCTGACCAATAAGATTAGTGTTTATACATCCTAAGGAAAGATAAGTGGAGCAAAGAAAGCAGCAGACAGAGATGTGGGCAGAGCTATCCCCCTCCCATTTTTTTTTTTAGGCAGGGTCTCACTCTTTCACCCAAGATGAAGCCCAGTGAGTGAGTGATGCTGGCTTACCACAGTCTCCATGTCTTGAGCTCAAGCGATTCTTCCACTTCTGCCTCTTGAGTAGCTGGGATTACAAGCATGCATCACCAAGCCTGGTCTAATTTTTTGATTTTTTTTGTAGAGATGAGATCTCACTGTGTTTTCAGGTTGGCCTCAAACTCATGGGCTTGAGTGATCCTCCTGCCTGGGCCAACCAAAATGCTAGGATTACAGACATGAGCCATGTGCCTTGCCCTATCCTTCTTATCTACTAAAATGTTTTATGCAACAGCATTACTGTACTGCATTCTAAGCCCAAGGTGAGACATAAAGGTGGAGTAGAGTCTTTGATGGGAGAACAAAAGGGATTTTTTTTAACCAAATTTCTAAAAATGGAAAAATATGTTCATCAAGGAGATTGGTCTATAATTTTCTTTCCTTGTTCAGTCTTTGTCAGGTTTGGGTATCAGTGTGATGATGGCTTCATAAAATTATCTGGAGAGAGTTACAGCTTTCTCGATTGCCTGGAATACATTAAACAGGATTGGTATCAACTCCTCCTTATATACTTTGCAGAATTCAGTTGGAAAGCCATCTGGTCCAGGGCTTTTTTGGTGGGTAGATTTCTTATGATGGAGTCAATTTCCTGAATTGTTACTGGTCTGTTTAGGGTTTTAATTTCTTCTTGCTTGAAACTTGGGAAGTTGTGTGATGTCAGAAGTTTCTCCATTTTCTTTAGGTTTTCAAGTTTATTTGTATACAGGTATGTATAATAATCTCTAATCATCTTTTGAACTTCTTCAGTGTCAATTGTGACTTCGGCTTTTGCATTTCTAATTGTGTTTATGTGGATGTTTTCAAGTCAATCTGGCCGGGGTCCTTCAACGTTATTTATCTTCTCAAAGAACAAACTTTTTGTCTTGGTGATTTTTTAAATTGTCTTCTATGCTCTGCAGTTTTGACTTTATCTTGGAGATATGTATTCTTCTGCTGAAGTTAGCATTTTGGTGGTCTTGTCTTTCCAGCTCCCTTAGGTATGATGCTAAGCTGTTTACTTGTGATCTTTCTGTTTTTTTGATGTGGGTGTGCAATGCTATCAATTTTCCTCTTAACATTGATTTCACGGCATCCCAGAGATTCTGATGTTTCTTTGTTTTTGTTTGTTTCCAGGAATCTTTTTATTTTTGTCTTGATTTCCATGTTGACCCAGAAGTTGTTTAGCAACATGTTGTTTAGTGTCAGTGTCTTTGTGTGCTTTGTGGGGGATTTGGCTGATGGCATTATTTATTTTTATTCCACTGTGATCTAAGAAGATGCATGGCATTATTATGATGGTCTTTTGGAATTTGTTTATGTTTCATTTATGTCTGAGAACGTGATTGATCTTAGAGTATATTCCATGTGCTGTTGAGCAGAATGTATACTCTTTTGATGTTGGGGGGAGTGCTCTGCAGATGTCTATTAAGTCCATTTGGCCAAGGGTCAAGTTGAGGTTCCAGGCCACCTTATTAATTTTTTGCCTTGATGATCTGCATAGACCTATTAGTGGGTATGATTGTGTGAGAGTCAATGTCCTTTTTTAGTTTACTTAGTAGTTGATTTATAAAACCTGATGCTCTTGTGTTGGGTACATATATGTTTAGGACAGATATTTCTTGCTGGTGGATTGAACATTTTTTCATTATGTAATGTCTTTATATATCCTTTTTAACTTTTGTTGGCTTGAAGGCTGCTTTGTCTGATATTAGAACTCCTGCCTTCTTCTGTTTTTCATTTGCCTGAAAGTTTATTTTCCAGTCTCCAATTTTGAATCTAGATGCAAAACTTCTCAGTTTTATTCCAGAAAAGCAGATCCAACAACATGTCTCAAGCATCATCTACCATGACCAGGCAGGCTTCATTCCAGGGATGCAGGATTGGTTCAACATTTGTAAGACCATAAACATAATTCAATACATTAATAAATGTAAAGAAAAAAGAGCTACATGACATTATTAAATGCAGAAAAAGCATTCAACAAAATCCAGCATTCCTTCTTGATAAAAAGCCTTAGCACAGAATAAACATGTATCTTAGAGTATGTTCCATGCTTTGTTAATGTTGGGTGAGAGCCATCTATGATAAATCTACAACCCACATTTTGCTCAATGGAGCATTTCCCCCCAAGAATGGGACCAAGAAAGGATATCCACTCTCACCCTTCCTATTCAACATAGTGCTGGAAGTCTTTGCCAGAACAATCAAGCAAGAGAAGGAAATCAGGGGCATCCAAATAGGAAAAGAGAAAATTAAGCTATCCCTCTTTGCAGACAATATGATTTTATACCTTGAAAATTCAAGGAAATCCATCAAGAAACCTCCTGTAAAGCTTCAGGGTACAAAATCAATGTGCAAAAGACAGATGTATTTCTATACACTGGCAACAAGAAGGCAGAGAAACAAATAAAAAGCACAGTCCCACTCACAATAGGCACAAAAAAATGAAATACCTCGGTATTCAGCTAACTAGAGAAGTAAAAGAACTTTACAACAAGAACTAGGAAATTTTGTTAAAATAAACACAGATGACATAAACAAATGGAAAAACATTCCTTGCTCATGGATTGGAACAATCAACATGGTCAAGATGTCCATCCTATCCAAGGCAATCAACAGATTCAATGCAATACCCATCAAATTACCAACATCATTTCTATCAGAACTGAAAATGACAACACAGAAATTCATATGGAAACAAAAAAGAGTGCCAATAGCCAAAACAATCCTTAGCAAAAGGAATAAAGCAGGAGGTACCATATTTTCAGACTTTAAACTTTATTACAAGGTTGTAGCAATTAAAACAACCTGGTATTGTTACAAGAATAGACACATGAACCGATGGAACAGGCAGAGAGTCCAGAAGTAAAAACATGATCTATCAACCAACTCATCTTCAACAAAGCCACCAATAACAATCACTGGGGAAAGGAGACCATATTTAGCAAATGATGCTGGGAAAACTGGCTGACCACATGCAGAAGAATGAAACTGACCCCTGCCTATTGCCATATGTAAAAAATCAACTCTAAACGGATTAAAGACCTACATGCAAAACTGCAAACTGTAAGACTCTAAGAATAAAACATAGGAAACACCCTTATGCACATCAGAATAAGCAACAACTTCTTGACAAAATCCCCAAAAGTGAATGCCATAAAAGATAAGACAGACAAGTGGGACCACATCAAACTGGGAAACTTTTGCACAGCAAAAAATGATCAAGAGAGTAAAGAGACAACCCACAGAATGACAACAAATATCTGACAAAGGCCTTCCATCTTGTAGATCCATCAGGATCTATAAGAACTCAAACTGGCTGAATAGAAAAAAATAAACAACACTATTAAAAAGTGGACAGGCCATGTGCAGTGGCTTACGCCTGCAATCCCAGCACTTTGGGAGGCGAGGTGAGAGGATTGCCTGAGCCCACGGGTTTGAGACCAGTCCAGACAACTTGGTGAGACCACATCTCTACAACAAATAAAAACAAAAATAATAATAGTAAGCTGGGCATGGTGGCGTGTGCCTTGGAAGGCTGAGAAGGAAGGTTTGCCTGAGCCCAGCAGGTCAAGGCCTCAGTGGCCATGAGCATGCCACTGCACTCCAGCCTGGGCAACAGAGTGAGACTCCAACTCAATCAATCAATCAATCAATCAATAAAAAGTGGAGAATGGGCATGAATAGACATGTTTCAAAGTAAGTTATACAAGCAGCCAACAGACACTTGAAAAAATTCTCAACTTCACTAATCATCAGAGAAATGCAAACCAAAACTGCAATGAAGATACTACCTAACTCCAGTAAGGATGGCCATCATTAATAAACCAAAAAACAACAGTTGCTGTCACAGGAATGAAGAAAAGGGAACACTTCTACACAGCTGGTGGGAGTGCAAGCTAGTTCAATCTCTATGGAAAGCAGTGTGACAATTCCTTAATGACTAAAAATTGAACTTTTATACAATCCAGCAATCCTTCTCCTGGGACTATATCCAGAATAACATAAATTATTCTATCAAGAAGAAACATACACATGTATGTTTCTAGCTGCACTATTCACAATAGCAAAAACATGGAACCAACCTTACTGCACATCGGTAAGTGAATTGGACAAAGAAAATGTGGCACATATTCATGATGGACCATTATACAGCCATAAAGAAGAACAAAATCATGTATTCTGCAGCAAATTGGATGGAATTGGAGACCATCATACTTAGTGATCTATCACAAAACAAAGAACTGAATACTGCATGTTCTCACTCATAAGTGGGACCGGAACATTAATCACAATAGCACAAAGGAGGGATTGGCAGTCACTGGGCACTATCAGGGAAAGGAAGGAGGGAGCAGGGGCCGGGGGGGGGACATAACAATACAGTGTTCCTGGTCCCAAACCAGGGAAAGTGAGGGCCAGTTGGAAGCTTAAACTTCACCTGCATTCAGCCTACTTGTGTAGTTAATCCTTACTTGTACCCCACATCCCTATACTAAAATAAAATTAAAAACAATTTACAAAATAAAATAAAAATGAAGATAAGTCTTGATGCCATTCTTCTTCTTCTTCTTCTTAAGGGAAAATGTAGCAGACAGGTATACAGGGATTGACATTGTTCTCAGTTTTCACTTTCTCTTCTTGCTACAGCTTGCCATTTACCCTCAAATAAAAAGTCTGGAAAGATAGAGAATGAGGCACAGAGAACATTTATTAGATAGAACAACTAGATAGGATCATTTCAGTTGTACATATATACAATCTAATCTTAAATTCCAGGAATTTCTACCTTCTGTTATGATTGGTTATAGGAAATCAAATTAAATCATTGACATTAATACTCTCTTAGTTCTTTTCTTGGCGTTGTTTTTCTTTATACTGGCTTCATAGTCAGATACATATGCTCTAATTAATGAATCGCTGGAAGACTCGGGTGTATTTTTTCACAGTCTGATTGTACCAGAAAGGAAAATTCTCACTAACACACAGATTTATTGGATCGATATTTTTGTCTTTATTTCTTTGGTGGGTTGTTTTATTTTAACTGAACTGACTTTGGTTACATGCTCAGCTCTGATTGTTTACAGATAGAATATGGTCATTTCCAAAGCCTGAGATAAAAGTACAACCTTGAGCTATTCACAATAACCAGAATGCCCAATGCCTTGATTGACTAACGGTGACTTATGGACCCAGAATGAAGTCATTCTACCAAAAAGGAATAAAAAGTAATTGAGGGGAAGAGAATGAGAACGGGAGTGAGGGTGAGAGCAAGTGTGAGGGCGAATCCTGAGTATACAGAACTAATTATTTTCTTCATTGTAATCTGATTGTATGTTAGACTGTATACTAAAAGTGTAAAAAGGCACATAATTGTTGTATTACAGAACTTTCCAGCTTTTTTCTTTTATGTCCTGAATCATATATAAAATAACAATATTTATACAAGATACTACAGTGAATTAGAATATCAGCCACACGTAACAACCCAACCCAAAAGTTGAAGCCATCACTATCTTGGTATACCTATAATCTACTCTTTGTTGCAGACTGGAGAATGCTGATGCTGGAAGGAATGTGGTCTTTGGAATTGGGGAGAATTTAATTTGAATTCTGTGTCTCTTACTA
This sequence comes from Carlito syrichta, assembly GCF_000164805.1. NCBI lineage: Eukaryota > Metazoa > Chordata > Mammalia > Primates > Tarsiidae > Carlito > Carlito syrichta. Next base: position 45,102 of record NW_007246176.1, read on the forward strand.
CCTTGATATGTATTCTGGGTAATTTACAGTGACTCTTTGAAGCTCTTTTTTTTTTTCCACAAGAAAAAAATAAAGATAATTTATGTTACTTGTTTGCTTTTTGCTTTATTGAAAATATTATTAGTATGAGTCATACCTTGGATGTTGCCTGGCACAGACTAGTACTCAACAAATAGTAGTTTTTCTAACCTATTTCACTGTAGCAGGATGCAGTTAGGGACGTGGAAGGGAAGTCTTGTTCATAAATAAAAGGTTTGCCTGTAACTATTATATCCATGCAACTTTTCTTAGTATCAAATGCAATAGTTGTAGAAATTGGGGTACTAGGGTTTTAAATTTTGTGGTACCTGTTCAAATAAATGTTACATAAAGAAAGGAGTAAAACTTTTCACAGACTTAATACAATTTTGGCTTTCCTTTTTATTCTCTAGTAATATTAAAATAGCTGTCTTCTTTATGACTATAATATTTGAAAATTTAAAAAGGGGTATGAACAATTTAATTATATATGTCAGATGGAAATTAGGAGATAGTTTAAGCAAGTCGTAAATTGGAATACTAATAATGTAATTCACCTTCTATCTTTTTCTAAGCTAGTTTTTGTTTTATAATATTGTTTCTAGAAATTTACAAATATACACCTTAGAAAGCATAGTATAATGAACACCCATGAATCCATCATTCAGCTTTGACTATTATAAATGTTATGTTATTTTTACTTAGTCTTTGACTAGTATAAGTGTTATGCTATTTTTATTTAGTCTACCTCTGTCTAATATTTTTAGAACACAGTTTTAAAACAAACAAGAAACATCATATCATTTCACCCCTAAATATTTTATGAATTAACTCTAACAGATAAGGAAATTAAAAACATAATTCCAGTAACATTACCACACTGCACATTTTAAAATTATTCAAACATTTAATAAAATGCCACTTTGCAATTTCTTTGCTTAAACTAGTATTAATGTCTGCATTTTGCACTTGGTAGGATATGTCTCTTAATTTCTTTGTAATCTAGAAAACGTTTTCTAATCTCTTTTTTTTCTATGTTTTTGCTTGTTAAAACAATGAGGTTATTTTAGTATAGAATATCCCATATTCTGAATTGGATTCTAATGGTGTCATTTAGCATGCTCATTTGTCTCCTATATTTCCTATGTAATCGTAGTTACATATAGACAATTGATTTTTAAGTAGTTTTAAAATATATAATTTCATTTTATTCAAAATCATTTTTAGAGTATATTTTACTGATTATTTTTTATTACTTGTACTCGACACAATTAAATATGCTGATTGACTTTCTGGTTTCTATCATAAATATATTGTTTTTTATAATTAGATTACATGCTTCTAAAGAAAAGGGGTTACGTGATCTATTTCTATTGTAATTTTCCTAATAAGATATGCTAAATATATGCAATAATATAAATGAATTCATAGGTAACATTATTCTTTTCAACTAATAGTTATTTTATACTTTTAAATTAGCTTTAAAAATATCTTAAAATAGAGTAACTGGTTCTTATCATTTTATAGATGTAGATTCTAAGGGACACAGTTAGTTCCAAAATGAACTAGGAATGGTTGATAAGGCATAAAATGTTATCTTGTTAGGTTATTTTTTATTCCTTATCAAATTACCTAGATCTAGTGTGAACATATGACTTAATATTAATTTATCTATATAAAATAAAATATAATATAAATATAGCATACCATATGATTTTTTTATTATACTAGCACAATGTGAACTTTTCTTTAAAAAAATCAAGACAAAGATTGACATTTTATCCACAACTTTCCACTTTTAAATTTATTGGAAAAGAAGAAAATCTGAAAATTTATATCAGGGCATAAAAATTCAGGGATAAACAAAATCCCAAAGAAGTCATATTATATAATTGTTTTGCACTTATTAAGAGTTTTCAGAAAACAAACATAAGAACTAAATATACTCCATATATGTGAAAATAATTAAGTCCCACTGAACTGATACATTAAGTTGATAAAAATAACATTTCCAGTATTAGTTGTATTTTAATGAAAGAAGAGTAGAAGAAGCTGTCAGATTTGAGAATGCTTATAAGGGAATAGAAAAAGAAATTATTATTTTGTAAGGGGAGTCATTATTGGGGAAAGAATTTATGTAAACATCATAACACTTTAGAAATAAGTGAAAACACATGTGCTATTTTATATAAGGTGGTGTAACAGAAAAATTAAATTCCAATCAAGACTTTAAAAAATTTTTCCTTAATAATTAATGTTCCTTATATACCTCATTACTATTCTACCTTTTAGATAACGTCAGAGCTCTTTGTAGCAAGTCCTTAAATGCTTGCTTCACCTGCTGGTTCCTTAGCGTATAAATGAATGGGTTCAAAAGTGGGGCAACTGAGGTATTGAGCACTGAAACTCCTTTCATTAAGGATATCCTCTGTTTGGCTGAGGGTTTAATGTACATAAAGATGCAGCTGCCGTATGAAAGGGAGATGACAATCATATGAGAAGAACAGGTAGAAAAAGCCTTTTTTCTCTGGTTGGCAGAAGGGATTTTTTAAATTGTTAGGGCAATAGATGTGTATGATAAGATCACTAATACCAAAGTGACCAGGAGAGTCACCAAAGCTAAGACAAAACTTATCATTTCCAACAGATGTGTATCTGTGCAGGAGATCTGCAGTAGAGGAGCAGTGTCACAGTAAAAATGATCAATGACATTGGAGTCACAGAAATCCAGACTTAGGCCTAAGATGAGTCCTGGAAAAATGATGAGGAAACCAGCAATCCAAGAGCTAAGGACCAGATGGATGCAGACTTTGGTGCTCATGATAGTTGTATAATGCAGAGGTTTACAGATGGCAACATAGCGATCATAGGACATGACAGCCAGGAGGTAAAATTCAGATGCACCCAGAAGGAAGGCAAAAAATAACTGAGTTGCACAACAATTGTAGGAAAAGGTTTTGTCACCAGTTGCCATGCTGACAAGCAATTTGGGGATGCAGACGGTTGTATAAGAAATTTCTAAAAAGGAAAAATTTCGAAGGAAGAAATACATAGGAGTCTTGAGATGAGAATCCAGCAGAGTGAGGGTGATGATAATCAGATTGCCAGAGATGCTTAGCAAGTAGGTGAGAAGCAGGAAGATAAACAGCACAATCATTGCTTTTGGGTTCTCTGTCAAGCCTGCTAAGAGAAACACTGTCACTGTTGTATGGTTTTTCATTTCCACTCCTCGATCTCCTTCTGCTCTGGTAAAAATGTTGAGAAAAAGATTATGTAAAAGTACTAACAGTAAACTGTGAAGGCAACAATGTCAAAGTACTGTCATTGCTATTGATTGTTTAGACTAATGGGATAAAAAAATAATTTATGTCTGACAAATTCTAGAAAATCTATTACTTTGCACACAATGAGAAAAATAAACATTTTGTACAAATGTGTAGAAATAAAAAAGATTGCCTTATAAATCATTTTGTATTCTAGTTTAGTTACATTTATTATGATAAGGTAAAAAATTGAACATGCATGCAAAATAGATTTATTGTCTCAATATTTAAGGGCTAAAATATCATGTTGCTTATATTTAGCCTATCAATATGAATGTTAATTGCCTCAAGAAGTTGATTTTGAATGCAAGAGAGAACCAAGATGATATATAAATGTTCATGACAATGGAAAACAGAAATACAGTTTTAGGCTTAAGATGAATACTAGGATAAATTTAATATACTCATGACTATAGCTCTTCCATTGTTTGACCTTTTGTCCCATCTACTCTAATAAACACTCTTTGTCTCTATTCTTACTGATTTTTACACCTATACATCAGTGTTTTGTCCCTTCTTCTATCTCTTCATTTCTTCTGCCACTTTTTCCTTTTACCATCTCTTATTCCAATACAAAATCCTTCTGATTTCACAGTAAACTTGACTTAACCAGAATTAACAAATTCAGTGTTTCTGCTGGTCATAGATTGGAAAATGGGAAGAGAATAAAATGAAATGAAAGATAAAATGAGCAAGGGATCAGAGAGAGGAAGGAAAGAGAAATAGGAAGGAGAAGAAAAAAGAGGAAAGAGGTAAGACAGTAAGGGAGAATATAAAGGGAAACTTTACCATTAATATTGGACTTTTCTTCAGATAAAACAGTGATTTTTAATTAGCTCTTTCCTTCTTAGCTGATATATGGTGTGAATTACAGAAGAACTGAAATTTGCCGATACCTAAGAGAAAACAGGATAAATTTTTACTCTGATGATTAGTCACTGAGCAAACATTCAGGCACTTGAAAGTAACGCCAACTACCCTAAACTAATACGATCAGTCAAAAGCCAAGCAACCCCACATGGTGTTGAATGTGTGGTTGAGAAGTTTTGAACCCCATTAATCAAATGCCTTGAAATCCTCTAGGTATAAGCAGTTTCATCACTTGAGGGAAAATTTATTCTTTGATTACTTCATTATCAGTTACCATCTTTGATGACTTCATTATCAATAGAAAACATTATTCAACAATGTTTATGGATCAATAGAGGATGCATTGACATACACTGAGGAATCAAAGAAGTATAAGACAACATCCTTGACTACTGCAGTTTACCAATATATTTTAGAAGAAAAGATGCATGCATGAGTATCACAATATATAATGTGGCATAAACTTAAAGGTAAATGGGGCTCATTTTTAATATGTGGTGTAGGAGAAAAGATTTTTATGACACTTGGAGAAGCTGAGAAAGATTTATATGAGAAGATGGAATAAAAAGATGGATCCTCAGCTAGGCATTGGAGACATATTAGGAAGTGGAATAAGGCATTTTAGGTAGGATAAACAGTGTGAACAAAGGTACACAAGGATTAAAATTTAAATATTAATTTAAAATTTATTAGGAAGGATATGAAAGCAAATAAATAAATAAATAGTTTCCTCCAAAGACCATTTAAAGCACTGAAGACTTATACTACAAAATGATAAGATAAAAGGATATTCTATTAATACTTTTAAATCACCATATATGTATTAGTTTACTAATTTACCAATTTTTTCCTTAAATATGTACTTATTGTGTGCTTGAGATGTTCCAAGCAAACTTTTATACCTGAAGTATAAAGCTGCTATCAAGATGTATGAATATAAATGTGAAATATAGAATGTGAAAAATTATGGAACAGATTCAGAGCACTTGGGGAGGACTTTCAGTAAAATATGATCAGAGCATTCCCTGTAACAAAGTCCTAATCTCCAGAGGATAAGATTTTATTAGAGGCTCATTCCACTCTAAGGAAGGACATTTTTCACACTCTATTTTCCTCTACTCTTGACTCACCTATAGGTGGAGAAAAGCTATACCACTGGAAAAATACTTGTGAAGATTATAGCCTTAAGTAATTGGCCTACCAAAGATTGAGATTTAATCACAAATGTACAGTATGCTTTCCCTATCCCACACCTTGCCAAAACACAGCAGGACTTTGGAATAACAAGTGAACTACAGCTAGAAAAGTAGCACAATGCAGACTTCTTCTGAGGAGGTATACCTAGAGAAACCTAGAATCAACAGGGAGCAACAGAATAGGACACTAGCAAAATTTGAAGTCATTGAAACTTGTAGCTACAGAAAACATTAAGCACAACTCAACTCATAGCCAGATAACCATACAACTTGACGTTAAAGATATGTTTACTTCAGTTCCTATTACTGAATATAACATGCACAGTTTTCAACAAACAAATTGCAAGGCAAGCTCAAAGGCAAGAAAAAAACACAATGCATACCAAGAGGGGGGAAAAATGCCTGAAGAGGAAAGGCAAACATCAAAACCAGAATCAGAAATGGACAGATAGTACTACATCAAACTAAAAAAGAAAGCTGCAAATTGAAGAGGAAATCCACGGAATGGAAGAAAATCTTTGCAAACTATCCACCTGACAAGGGCTCAATAACCAGAAAATATGAAAAACTCAAACAACTCAATAAGAAAAAAGCAAAAGAATTGGATTTTAAAATGGTCGGAAGATCTGAATTTCTCAAAAGAAGACATAAAAATGGCCAACAGGCATATGAAAAAAATGCCCAATATCACTAATCATAGGATAAATATAAATCAAAATTATAATGAGATATCCATTGCAATCCATTTAAAATAGCTTTTATCTAAAAGACAGGAAATAGCAAATGCTGGCAGGGATTTGGAGAAAGGGGAATCCTTATACATTATTAGCGGTAATGTAAATTGGTACACACTATGGAGAACAGTATGGAGATTTTTCACAAAACTAAAAATAGAGCCACCATATGATCCAGGAATCCCATAGTGGGTATTCAACAAAAAAAGAAAATTAGTGTATCAAAAAGATATATGCTCCTCCACATTTGTTGCAGTACTATTCACAATAGCCAAGGTATGGAATCACATTAAGTGTTCATGAGTGAATTAACAGATAAAGAAAATGTCACTTATATGCACAATGAAATATTATTCAGCTATAAAAAAGGAATAAAATCTTGCCATTTGCAAAATGAATGTGAAGGAACTAGAGGAAATTATGTCAAGTAAAATAAGTAAAGCACAGAAATATATTGCACATTTTCACTCATATGTGAAAGCTAAAATAAAAAAATAATTGAACTCAAGGAAATAAAGAATAGAATGTTGGTTACCACAGACTGAGAAAGGACATGGGAAGGGGAGACAAAGGGGATTGTTAGTGAGTACAAAAGTACTGTTACACAGAAAGAATAAGATCTAGTATTCAATAGCACAAAAGGGTGACTACAGGTAACAATAATTTATTGTATTTTTTTTTTAAAGAACTGAGAGAGTGGAATCAGAATGTTTTCAACACAAAGAAATGATAAATGTTTGACTTGATGGATACTCCAGTTTCTCTGATTTGATTAGTATGTACTGTATGCCTGCATTGAAACATCACATGTACCCATAAGTATGCATAACTATTATGCATCCATAATAATTTTTTAAAAATATAAAAAAGAATATACAGAGATAATGAGTTCTTACAAATTTTATATTGATCAGATGAAAATTCCAATAAGTAATTTAAAAATAAAAGTAAAAAAAACTCTTGTAAAATGGAACAATTTTTTTAATCTAAAAAAATAGAGTATTCCATGGCATTCAGCATCTAAAAAACAAAATCCAGCATCTGTGAACAGAGAAAGCAAATGACAATAGAAACATTCAAAATAACTCAAAAAATTTAAATTTAGAATTAATTAAGATTAAGGAAAAAAGAAATTTCATCCTAGTGAACAGATAAGACAAGAAAAAAAAAGACTAAAAAAGACTAAGAAGAATACTGATTAAAAAGAAGGCCATAAAACGGTCTTTTTTCTCAGATGACACAACTGTTTTTGTAGGAAAAAACCCAAAAGAATCAACAAACTTCTTGAACTAATAAGTGATTACAGCAAGTTTGTAAAATACAAGTTCAACATACGAAAGCTAATTGCTTTTCTTTATACTAGCAATGAACAAGTGGAATTCACAAAGTCATTTACATTAACTACTCCCTAAATAAAATCCTTAGATATAAATCTAACAAAATAAGCACAAGAACTAAGTTAGGAAATCTACAAAACCCTCTTGGAAGAAATCAAAGAACTAAAGAAATGGAGAGACCTTTTATGTTCATAAGATTTAATATTGTCAAGATATCAGTGGTTCCCAATTTGACCTATAGATTTGATGTATTCCCCCCCAAAATTCCAACAAGTTATTTGGTAGATATTGACAAACTAAGTTTAAAGTTTATATAGAGTTAAAAAAAGAAAAGAATACCCAGTAAAATATTGGAAGAGAAGAACAAAGTTGGAGAATTGACACTATCCCACTTCAAGACTTACCATAAAGTTATAGTAATTAGTACAGTATGGTACTAATGAAGGAATAGACAAACAGGTCAATGAACTAGAATAGAGAGTTCAGAAATAATGTCATATAAATATATTCAATTGATCCTTGACAAAGGAGCAAAGACAATATAATGAGGAAATGATGGTCTTTTTCAACATATTATACTGTACTGCAGACTTTTGGTGCTGCTATAATGAAATACAACAAACTGGTAGCTTATAGACAACAGATATTTATTTTTCACAGCTCTAGAAGCGAGGAAGTCCATGATCAAGGTTTTGGTAGATTAGGTGTCTAGTGAGGGCTCACTTCCTCATTGACAGCCATTTTTCTGATGCAACTTTGCATAATGGAAAAGGCAAATGAGCTCTCAGGTTTATTTTATAATGACACTAATCTTGTTGATAAATGCTGTCTTTACTCATGACTTAATCACCTCCCAAAAGGCCTTACATCTTAATACTTTCACCTTGGGGCTTGCCATTTCACCACGTGAATTTGGGGAAACACAAACATTCAGACTACAGCATGATGGAGAAACTAGATCCACATCCACAAAGTAAAACTGGGTCCACATGTACTTCACACTTTTTACAATTAAATTAACCTTAGATATAAATATATAATGCAAAATGACAAAACACTTTGAAAATAACACAGGAAAAAAATCTTCGAGTATGGCAATGATTTTTTAGATATGACACAAAAGGCACATCATGAAAGAAAGAACTGATAAGCTAGATTTCATTAAAATTAAATATTTATTATCTGTGAAAGACACTGTAAAGATAAGAGAAAGATAAGCTCAGATTGGGGAAAACATTTACAACAGACATATCTCTTAAAAGACTTTTTCCAAAATGTACAAAGAACACTTAAAATCCCATAATAAGAAAATGAATAACATGATTAAGCATTGTCTAAAAACCTTAACAGATACTTTACCAAAGAAGATATATATATGCTAAATAAGCATACTAAAACATACTCAAAATCACATGTAATAAAGGAAATGTAAATTAAAACAACAATTTAGTGCTGCTATACATGTGTTAGAATGACTAAATTTCAAAATACCGACAATATTGAATGCTGGCAAGAATATGAAGCAACAGGTACTCCCATTCATTGCAAGTTGGAATGCAAAATGCGAGACCTACTTTGGAAAACATTACGGTGGTTTCTTACAAAACTAAACATTCTATTACCATATGATTCAGCAACAATTATAGTCCTTGGTATTTCCTCAATAATCCTAAAAATTTATGTTCACAGCAAACCTACACATATTTCCTGAAATTTTTTTCATGGTTACCCAAAGTTGGAAACAACCAAGACGTCCATCAGTAGAAGGATGGATAAAGAAACTGTGGTACATCGAGACAATAGAGTAGTGTTCAGCCCTAAAAAGAAATGAGTTATCAAACCATGAAAAAATATAGAGAAAAAAAAAATGCATATGCAGGAAAGAAACCAATCTAAAAGGGATATCTAATATATAATTTCAGCTATTTGACATTCTGGAAAAAAAAAACTATGGAGAAAATAAGAAGAGCAGTGGTTACCAGGGATTAGGGGAAGGGAAAAATAAATAGGTGGAAGAGGATTTTAGGGCAGTGAAACTATTCTGGACAATGTTATAATGGTGGATACATGCCATTACACATTTGCTCAGTCCCATAGAATGTACAACACCAAGGTGAACCCTAACATAAACTATGGACTTTGGGCAATAGGTTCATCAGTTGTAACTTGGATTGGGGATATTGATAATGGGGCAGGTGATGCATAAGTGAAGGCAGGTCATATATGGAATAGCTCTGTGCCTCCCAATTTTGCTGTGAACATAAAATGACTCTAAAAAATAAAGACTTTAAAAATAAAACACATTCCCCCAATATCCTGCATGATGAAATGTATTTATATTTTGTTACATTGTTGCAAATTCCAGAAGACTAGATAGGAAGATCATAAGAACCTTTGGGAGTGAGTGGGAACAGGTCACTAAACACAAAGTAATGGACCATAATGAAATCCAACTTTGCAACATATCATTGGAAATTAAAAGACAATGAACAAATGCCTTCAAAATTCTGAAGAAATATATTTAGAATTCTATATACCAACTACCAGTCAAATATTAGGCAGAATAAATCTACTTTCTTACACTCAAAGTCCAAAATAACTTTTCTATAATGTACATATATGAAGGTATACTCTACCAATATGAGGATGCAAATTATTGCAGAAGATGTAGATACATGGAACAATTAGGGGAGGATTTATCATGATAGTAGAGAAACTTCATTTTCAGATTCCTTTAATTATCTGACCCCATCCACAAGTCAAATTAATATATTGACATATATACTTAATGTTGTAATATTTGCAAATGTCACATATTTTAATAGCAGTGACTTAAAAGTATTGTGTCCACTTTGATTTTGCCACCTTTTTCTGAGTTCAGGAATTTTTGGGGACCCAACTAAGGAAAAGTTGAATTTGAGGTACATATAGTTTGAGACAGTTGTTGTTGTTTTTACTTTCCATTATTTATTTTATTTTAGACATTTTTATTCAAATTATTCTTTCACATAATGTAAATACAAAATATTTTGTATGGTTTATTATGAAAACAGCATTGCCTTTTGTACTTTCCGAAGAGCAAGGCACTTTAAATTTTGGGTGATCCTTTTGGTATATATTTCCTGTTTTCAACTAATGTACTGGTATTACTAATTCCTGTTTTTTGTTTTTTTTTTAGATACACACCTGGTTTCTTGCCTTTGCACTACAGAGGGTGAGGACATGGTTTTCATTAACTCACTTCTCACTCCATGACACACATCAGCTTTCTTACATGCTCTATCAAGACTTAAACAGATATATGCATGTATATATAATATATTATATAAATATATTCATTTATTTATATGACTTGTGGTCATGTTCATTTATAGGTCCATCTAGCCATTCCAATGAAAAAATTTCTTTTAAGAAAAAAGATTACCTAGAATTGTGATACAAAGGTTTTTTAAAAATATATGTTATGTGCACCCCATTTTCTTAATCTCATTGAAGCTGCCTCTGTTTTATCTGAAGATGTTGACTCCATAGGTATTTTCAAGAGTTGCATGTTTAGTTTTTAAATTCTTTTCATAGATAAAGTGTGGTATTCTCAGCACAAATAATAAGTTAGTTTTTCTTTTAAATGCCTGTGGGGCATCAGTGACAACGGTAGAATATGTAGCTCCAGGTATCCATCTCTCCATAGAAACACACAAAAATTAAACAAAAGTATCAGAACCAACTCTGTTGCAGGTCTGGAAAATAGTCAAAGGTTTACTGCAACCATTAAAATACTGAATCAAGAAAAGGCAACTTAAAGACCATAGAAGAAGTTTTATAGCTTTTTTGTTTGCCTTTGTCCAACTCCCTCCCTCCTGCCCCCAATCTGCTCTGCAGTGGTCTTGAAGAGCATGTCTTCAGTCGATGTTTCCAGTGTAGGACTTTGGTTCCCACTTCCATAGGAAGCAAAGTAGATCTTATTCTAAAAAATAAAAAAAAAAAAGTGTTTTTATATTTTAATTTTTTGGGAACTACATGAAGAACTGAGGCAAAGGCCTAAAACAGCCTTTCTCCTTGGCTTATAGATGACTGTCTTCTCACTATGTCTTTACATAATCTTCCCCTTGTACATGTCTGTGTTCAGATTCCACATCTTACAAGGATATTGGATCAGGGCCCACCCTAGTGACTCCATTTTATCTAAATTACCTGTGCAAAGACTCTGTTTCCAAATATGATTACATTTTAAGGTACTAGGGGTCAGAACTTTAACATAAAACTATTTTCAGGGCAGTGGGGGAGGTGACACAATTAAGCCCATAACACTAATGAGCAACTCACTGAGATACCTGAAGCAAAAGATCACAGTTGAGGCAAAACAACCAACCAACCAACAAACCAAAAAAAAAACCAGACATGACAAAACCTGTGATGAAATGTAGGGAAGAGAAATTATTTGTGAAATTATGGTGTTAAAATGCTCCCAGGCATGCTGGGTATTTGGAAAGCCACGTACAAGCTTTCTGTTTCTTTATCTGAGTGCCGCTCATGTGCGTATCTTCAGTTGTGAAAGGTGACCAAACTGTATAATTTGAATAATTGCATTTTTTGTTTGTGTTTTATACTTCATTAAAATGTTTTAAAATGCCTACTGTATTAATCTCAATAATTTTAAAATGTATTGGCTGTAACTGCTAGTATTGGTTTAAGTACTTGTAAATGTAAAAGGTAAATGTATTTGAAATCTAATTTTTATGTCGAATTAACAAGATTTTCCTACAAATTGGAAGCGGACACTTTAACAGCAGGTGCAGACTCTCAAGTGCCTGCTTTGAAAAACTCAATATTGGCCTTGTTTCCCTTCATTCTAATCTTTTATGATATCCCACAAAATGATCATGTGATCCCACTTACTATTTTCTTTGCCAAAGATGATGTATCTTGGCTTTCTAGATGCTAAACCTGATTATGTCTCAATCTGCCACTCAAAAGCACAGCCTTCAGAGTCTTAATCCAAATTCAAAATTTTAGTAATAATTCCATACTACAGATTGGTGAGTTTAATTTTTCTTTTTTGGAATGTATATTTGTCACAGACATGTAAACTGACTTAGGTTTTCTCGAAACCGCTGTATACATTTTAACTTAAAGCCACCTCATAAAGTACTTTTTATCTGGTTTTTAAACTTGAGTTTATAGATTATAGATAGAGTTTTCTCCACTCAATAAAATAATTTTAATATATTTTTAATATCCTAGTCTAATGGTCTCCAGGGTAATGCTTACTTCCTTTTTAAAGTTATTAATTCAGTTAATCCTCTTGAGACCGTGGCACAGTGTACAAAAAAAGATTATAGTTCTTGCACTCTTAAAGAGTACAAAATAAGTGACTGTGTTTCTCATATAGACTAGAAACATTTCAGAGGAAACAACAAGCCTGAAATTTTCTCTTTTGTCTTATCCTTTCTAGAGTACACATATAATATTGCCAAGAAAAGTATGCTCTAATTTTAACATGGCATAAGCTGGAGAATGTTACCTATTTTTAATTAAAATCATGAGAAGAAATTAGACTGGATAAAATTCTTGTCATGATAAAATCTGTGAACTCACACATCCTGAGTACATGTTGCTGATGCGAATATATTTTGGGATAAGAATGCAAGATGGAAAAATGGGCTACGGTAACTTAAAAAATATGACAAATATGTAGCATTCAGAAATTGCTTCTGTTCTGAAACTAACATCAAAAGATCATTGGGAATGAAGTTGCTACTAAATAAATTAAGGTTTGGAAAAATATTGTCTTTATCTTAATTATATTAACTCTGTTGCATGAGCTAAAAGAATTTGATTCCTTTTAAAGTTATTGGAAAGTGTGGCATGAAGTTATAATTATTATTTTACAAAGCAAGCATTAAGATGACCATTTGAAATTTATACTGAAAGAATGAATTGCAGTATAAGAAATTTTGAATCTTTCACTTTGTAGAAATCTAGTTTTGAACAGATATTCTTCACTGTATGCGATAGAATCTTAGAAATGCATTTTATTGAATGAATGAATTTTTTTATTCCTACAATTTTAATTGCATAGGACTCTAATCTGAGGGTAGTTGTGAATACTGTGAAATGTGACACAGGAAAAGTGGATTTCTCCTGGACTAGAGAAATTTTCTTTCATATATATAAAATGGTCATATTGAATTAAACAGAAACTGAACATTTCATGTAACCTCCAATTTTCTATCCCAAAAGAATCTTTTATGTTACCTGTAACTTGCCAAAACAGCCACATATGCCCCTGGGACTGTAGCAGTAGTTAGTAACATATGACTCCGTTACTATCATCAAGCTAGCATTTTATTATGGGATTAAGAAGCAAACTAATTCTGTTGAGTAGTTTTTAATAGGCTTATTTTTTTTTTAACATTTTGTCATTTAAATTTATGCTAGATAGTATTCATATTAATTCCTTTCTGACTTTAATAGTCTGGTACCTTATGTAATTCATCTTTTGTCAATTGAGGTTATCCTATGTTTTTGTTTTTAAAGTAGGATTTATTAAGAGGACAGAAAAGCTCCCATAGTGGGAGGGAATCCCAGTGGTTGCCCAGAGGTTACCCTATGTTTTTTAATCTTTAATATGACCTATGGCCTTTAATTTAAAAAATTTTTCTAATAAGTGTGGATTACATGTAAATAACCAAGAGATAGACATTGTTAGAAAAATGATCAATGGAAGAGAATGAGAAAATAGAGAAAAAAGCAAAAAAGAAATAAAGAGAATTTGGGACAAAATCTTAGTTATCTTGTAATCACTTATAACCACTGTAAATGTTAGTACATTTGTTTAACACTGGAGCTGGAATATACAAAATGTAATAGAAGTTTCCAATATAATTTAGCATTTGGCACAATATTCGTCTTAGGGAAAGAACTGTTATTTTAAATTTTTTGGTGATAGACTTTTCATGTGATGAACATTAAGACCTAGGTGTGGTCTGGAAAAAGATAGAAAAACAAGAAAAAAAGTGAAAAAGTTAATGTAATTTTGAATTCTTATGTGTTGAACTAGAAAGTAAAAGGAGGGGAGTATCTGAATAAGACACAGAATAAAAGAGACTACCCTGTCAACAGGGAGAAACATGCTCAGCAGCAGCATGGATGAAAACTACCAGGGATGTCCAGCTAACATTTTATTTTGAAATAATTTCTTTTGTAAGATCCTTCTTGGTCACTGCAAATATTCTGTAAACACAACGTACAAACAATACAAGCACATGCCTGAGGATATGCTTTATATTGGCTTGGATATATACCAGAGAAAAGAGAACAGCTAGGGTTAATGGGTTAAAAATAAATTCAAGTCTTCAGGAAAAGTAGGAAAGCAGAACCAACAAGGTTATGAGTTTTCAGAAGTTTGGTGATGATATTGAATTCCCATTGTATATGGACTAGAGGTATTTAAGTCAACTTTATGTTAATTTTAAAAGACAGAATCCTCAGCTGAAATTGGACAAAGAATAGCAAAGCCTATGATAAAGACTAACACAGAGGAAAATTTTATTGAGGTCATCAGATGGTATAAAGCAATTGAAAGTAGCTTGGGTGCTGTGACTCATACCTATAATCCCAACACTTTGGGAAGCCAAGGCAGGAGAAATGCTTGAGCCCAGGAGTCTGAGACCAACCTATGCAAAATAGCAAGAGGTCGTCATCTCTACAAAAAAATAAAAAAAGTAGCATGGCATGGTGGCAAGTACCTATAGTCTCAGCTACTTGGAGACTGAGGCGGAAGGACTGTCTAGAGGTTGAGGCTACGGTTAACCATGATTGTGCCACTGCACTCCAGCCTGGACATCGGAATGAAAGTCCAGCTCAAAATATTAAACAAATACTTTGGAAAACAATTCAAATGCAGAAGATAAAAGTTAAGATATTATAGCTCTTGTGTTTATTTGCTTTTACACTTGGAGGACCTTATCAATGCAATATGTTTTCCTCTTGGATTGCTTGAATTGATGACCTCTGAGAAAAGAAAAGAAAAGAAAAAAACAAGCAAGCAAACTCAGAGTTGCATTTAGTTAGCAAAACTTTGAGTAAAAATTGCAAGAGCAAATTTTTGTAGGCTGCTGTTAAAGGAGGTTGGGTATGGGCAGCAGTGTGTTCATGGAGGATCTTTGAAACACATGCAGACTTTTCCCCTGCATTTCTAATTTTTTTCTTCCTATTTTTTTAAAAAATAGGTGTCAACTATGAGGAACTATACAACAGTGACAACGTTTATTCTTCTTGGACTGACAGATGATCCACAATTACAGGTGGTTATTTTTCTTCTCCTTTTTTTCATCTATCTGTTGAGTGTCACTGGGAATCTAACTATCATCACCCTCACCCTACTCGATTCACATCTCAAAACACCCATGTATTTCTTCCTCCGGAATTTCTCATTTTTAGAAGTCTCGTTCACCACTGTCTGTATTCCCAAGTTTCTTGTTAGTATGGCAACAGGGGATAAGTCCATCTCTTACAACAATTGTGCAGCACAGCTATTTTTTACTATTTTCTTGGGAGCAACCGAATTTTTTCTCCTGGCTGTCATGTCCTATGACCGCTATGTGGCCATCTGCAAACCCCTGCATTACACCACCATCATGAGCGGTAGAATCTGCACCTTGCTGGTTTTTGCCTCATGGTTGACTGGTTTCCTAATAATTTTCCCACCACTTCTCATGGGTCTCCAGCTTGATTTCTGTGCAGACAGCGCTGTAAATCATTTCTTCTGCGATGTTTTTCCTCTCCTGGAGCTCTCTTGCACAGACACAGGCATAATAGAATTAGTAGCACTATTTTCAGCCATTTTGACACTCCTGATTACGCTGGTATTAGTGATTCTGTCTTACACAAACATCATCAGGACTATTCTGAAAATACCTTCTTCTCAACAGAGGAAAAAAGCATTTTTTACATGTTCTTCCCACATGGTGGTTGTGTCTATTTCATACAGTAGCTGCATCTTTATGTATGTGAAACCCTCTGCAAAGGAAAGAGTGTCTTTAAATAAAGGGATAGCACTACTCAGTACTTCTGTTGCTCCCATGTTGAATCCCTTCATTTATACGCTGAGAAACAAACAAGTAAAAGATGCTTTGAAGCACATCACCCAAAAGATTGTTTTCTCAATGAAGTGAATCACTTTAATGATATGACTAAGATTATACTAAAATAAGATAAGAGGAGTGGAGGTGAATTCAGAGCCCTTCAATACCTGCATTAAAAATAATATTCCCTTTTTTGACTTACAGTTTTCATGGGGGCCTGCCTAATCTCCAAAGCCTAAACCTCACCCACTTTTTCCTTATGGCAAGAGCACGTAGCAAAGATACATCTTGCTCTTGGTCAAAACATTTAACTGTTATTTGGTGCCTCTTTTGATTTCTTCTCAAAATCCTCTCAGAGGTAGACAAAGTGGGACCTCAGTTTTTCTGTGTTCCTTTCCCCTATTCTGGAACTCAGGGATTCAATTTATCATATATTCTATATAGAGTTTAATACACTCCCCAGATTGTGAATGTGAAATCTGATTTTTTACTTAGTGTTTAGCAGAACCTCTAAGCAAATAAATTTAATGGCATTTCCTTAATTGCACAGTTTAATAGCTTCAGATGTTTAACCAAGCTTAAATAAGCTTTCAGAAATAGATTAAAGATACTTCAGCGAGCTTAAGGCATACTGTCATTAAGTTATCAGAAATTATAGGC
The DNA here is from genome assembly GCF_000164805.1 of Carlito syrichta. Lineage (NCBI taxonomy): Eukaryota > Metazoa > Chordata > Mammalia > Primates > Tarsiidae > Carlito > Carlito syrichta. The sequence goes on from NW_007246176.1 coordinate 62,326, forward strand.
AGCATTTATTGATTGCTTGTAATGTACTAGGTTTGTGAAATGTATTAATTTCATCCTCAAAATTCTGTAAGATGGTTACTGCCATGCTCAAATATGCATAAAAATATAAGGTGTATGGAGTTTAATAACTTGCTGATGACAAAAAATAAAAACAAAACTTGAATGATGACAAAGAATGCTGCCTTAATGTCCATTTACCTTTCATGCTTTGCAGGAAAATAAACTCAGAATCACTCCTTGCTTCTATGCCACTTAGGTTGCAAAAGAACAATGCGATTTTTTTTTTTTTTTGGAGTTGGAGTCTCACTCTGTCACCCAGACTGGAGTGCAGTGGCCGCTCCTGGTCACCGCAGCCTCGACCTGCTGGGCTCTGGCGATCCTTCCGCCTCAGCCTTCCAAGTAGGTGGAACAACAGGCGCGTGCTACCATGCCCAGCTAATTTTTTTATCTGTTGTGGAAATGAGGTCTCGCCAAGTTGCCCAGGCGAGTCTCGAACCCGCGGGCTCAGGCAATCCACTCACCTCAGCCTCCAAAAGCGTGGGATTACAGGATGAGCCACCGAGCCTGGCTACAATGTGATTTTTAAAGAGAATTCTACAGCTTTAAAATTCTATACATTTAAAATTAAACAGATAAAATTAAGGCCTATGAGATCTATAGAGTACCTTATTTTTCCAATTAAGTGATTTGAACATTTAAACTGGATACAATGACTGATCATGTGCAAAACAGAGTATTTTGAAATTTTTCGTTTGAATGATTTTATATTTCAGTGTGTCAAAAAGAAAGAACGTTCTCTAAATGATTACTGCAAATTTCCTTAATGAATATTTGTCTATGACTTGTTTCCAAATAAGGTAATTTACGACATTATGGGTAATTTCTGACTGGCAGGATTTTTTTTTAACTTAATCAATTGCTACATGAATTTTATTGGAATATATTTCAGAGTAAATATAACTTTTTCAGACCTCCAGTTCAGTAAAACATGGAATATGAACTTTATTCTCATTAGTGACAAACTTGAAATCTATACATGTAGATAAATATTAACTGAGGCACTGAGAAGAAGTTGAGAAGATTCAAATAGACATTTCAAATAAAGGTTGTATATGTGTAACTGATTTCCATAAAACTGCAATACTTTAAGGACATTTTATGTGACAATAGAAAATGGCATATCAAAGAAGTGTTCTTCAACTTTCTCTTTGTCTTTCTTTGCATCAGAAAAGTTTACATACTCAACTAATTCCACTTTATAAATAATAATAATTGCACTCAAGAAAAGTTGACTCAAACTGTTTGAAATCTGAAAAAAAATTCTGATTCCAGACTATCTCATATTTTATTGTGAACATTTTTCTCTACATCCTAAGTTATTGCCAAATGCAATTATGTGACACATTTTTTTTTAATATAGTGGCGGCCAAAAATTGTATACACTTTTTTTTTTAAAGAAAGCGGATTTATTGAGAAGACAGAAAAACTCCCACAGCGGGAGGAGACCCAAAGAGGTTGCCCTGTATACACATTTTAAGAGATGTTATCTATGTATTACTTTTTGAAATTGAGTTAAATTATGGTAGCAATGTGTAGTATGATGTTCGCTCAACCATACTTTTCCCATTTTCTTTAACTGCCCTGCCTGTTGCATCGTGACGCTAACATTTATTTGATTAATGCTATTTTTTTTTTTTTGAGTTGGAGTCTCACTCTGTCGCCCAGACTGGAGTGCAGTGGCCACTCCCGGCCACCGCAGCCTCAACCTGCTGGGCTCCGGCGATCCTTCCGCCTCAGCCTTCCAAGTAGCCGGAATTACAGGTGTGCGCTACCATGCCCGGTTGATTTTTTTTGATTTATTGTAGAGATGAGGTCTCGCTGCCCAGGCGGGTCTCGAACCTGCGGGCTCAGGCAATCCACTCACCTCAGCCTCCCAAAGGCGCGGGATTACAGGATGAGCCAACGAGCCCGGCTGATTAATGCTATTTTTTGAGTGAATGTCATACTTAAAATGAGTCTACATATTTTTGGCACCCCCTGTATTTCTAAATATTGCACTATGTATTTATTATAGTATTTGTGATACTTGTTTTTTTATATATGAACTCTAAGTCTAGTTAATTCTTTTTAAAGTCTGATATGTGGGTGAATCCATATGTCATTTAATATTAGATCAAAGAATATAACTTCTCTTTTCCTTTATATTTAAAATGAATTATTGATAACTTTGTAAAAATTGAGAAATATATTTAAGAGAATTAACTACTTAGAATGCATAGAAAATTTTTTCTTCTATTTCTAGGCTGTTTGTTAGTACATAATGAGAAATAAAAAAGAGAAGAAACTATCCCTAAGCTATGATGGGAAATAATTAGTGTAGGTAATTTTTTGCTTAATTCAAAATAAGCCATTAGTCATCTGGTTTATGATATAAATGCTAATGAACAGGTTGTATTATAAGAACTTACAATTTTAAAATTTTGCTCAACTTTTAAAAATTGTTATTTCCTTTTGTGCACAGATATATCAAATTCCTGTTCTTTTTTTCTCTGGAATCGAAAGAGAAAATAAAACTATCAATCTCTTTTTCATTACTGTATACTGAATAAAGATTAAAACAAACTATACTCGAAGTATATCAATTGTCTCCTAAATGAATGATTTCCTTTCTTTGCTAGCTCATCCTCCATATTGCTGTCAGAAAATTTTCAAAAATATAGATTATGCCACCACTCTACTAAGAAATTTTTTATGCCTATTACCTGCAAAATGATACCTAAACTCCTCAAATATTTTTATAACCTCGGTTTTCTAGTGTAGTTTATCTCGTCCAGCTAGTAGTCCTGTGACTCAACCACACTAAACAATTAAGCGTATGTTCTCACATGTGTAGAATGCCTGCCCCTTGCCCAAATCTTTGCTAGAAACTTGCCCAAATCTTTTGCAAAATTTCAATCATCAGTTAAAGTTAATTAGCATTGAACCTCTTGTGGAAGACTCTGATTGACAAGTATATATTGGTCACTCCATATGCAAACTTTCAATGTGTTTGTAATCAACACTGAATGGGGCTTATCATATCACACGCAATTAACTATGCTTGTTTCTAGCAATGGAGTCAAAGTCTTACAGATTTTTTCATTCTCCTTGTCTAACTTAGTGCCAAAAGGAAATAAATAAATAAATAAATAAATAAATAAATAAGTGAGGTTAATATGCTCACCAATAAAATAAGATTCAAATACAATATTTAATGGGGATAAATAGAAAAATTTGAGGTTAAGTTTAGAATGTCTATTATAGAGTAATTAATGTGGCCGGGATTGGTGTCTCAGCCTGTAATCCCAGCCCTTTGGGAGGCCTAGGCGAGTAGATTGTCTGAGCCCATGGGTTCGAGACCAGTCGGGGCAAGACCTTGTCTCTACAATAAATAAAAAATTAGTGAGTGTGGTAGCACATGCCTGCAGTTCTGGCTACTTGGAAGGCTGAGGGGAAAGGATCACCAGAGCCCAGCAGGTTGACGCTGAGGTGGCCATCAGTGTGCCACTGCACTCCAGCTTGTGCGACAGAGTGAGACTCCAACTCAAAAAAAAAAAAAAGAATAAATAATGCATTCGACTTGATAGCAAGTAATATGAAAATATGTTTAGGTGTTAGAGAACTACAAGTTTTTTTTATGAAGTATTTGTGAGCACTGAGGAGAGATAAGTAAATTTTATGGTGTAATAAAGTCCCATTATATCATATCTCAAAAATTCTGTTTAGTTCTGTTCCACACTTTGAAATGAGCATTTGAAAACCTTTTGAAGTCAAAGGGAAATAACCAGAATCATCATAAATATAGAAACTTTTCATATAAGAAAATATTTAGAGTAGTAATGATATCGAGCTTTAGAAAAGTTGCTTTTAGAAACGAATGCTGTCTTCAAATATTAAGATAACTATGAAATAAAAAATTCTGAAATTGTTTCTCTTTTTATAAGTATAGGTCTTCAATTGGTGTTTTGCAAACATTCTATCAGTAAAAAGATACATATTTTCACAATATAAGTACATTCATTTTAGTTTGTAAATTACTGAATGTAGTATAAAGTATTTTGAAGTTTTAAATAAAACATAAAAATTAAGGAAGGAAACGATGCAAAAGAAGCAAAATACTTTATAAAATAAATTTCAAGTATAACTTAATTTTATTAATGATACAGTTATTAGTTTCATTTTAATGAAATATACTTTATTATATTTGCAAATATTGATTCAATTGTTATGACAAATGATCTGAAAGTCTTACTTCAAATTTATTTTACCTAGTATTTAGTTAGAAGGAATGTCATAGGGCAAAATTAATGTTTCACAAAAACATGTGGATCCACCTTAAAGGAAGTGGAAATCACAATAATTATTCTTCAATTCCATTCACGTATACTTTAAAAATTGAGTTACCACATTCTTGTCTTTTCCAATGTTAATCAGTTGTCTTAATTTTGTATTTTATATAATTATTTAAAAGCATACACATTTTTTATTCAGAAAATTTTTTAGAAAATTCAGATTTTCTTTTCAAGTTTTCTTGTTTTGTTTTTTTTTGAGTTGGAGTCTCACTCTGTCGCCCAGGCTGGAGTGCAGTGGCCGCTCCCAGCTACCGCAGCCTCGACCTGCTGGGCTCCGGCGATCCTTCTGCCTCAGCCTTCCAAGTAGCTGGAACTACAGGTGGGTGCTACCATGCCCAGCTAATTTTTTGATTTATTGTAGAGATGAGGTCTCGCCAAGTTGCCCAGGCAGGTCTTGAACCCTCGGGCTCAGGCAATCCTCTCACTTTGGCCTCCCAAAGTGCTGGGATTACAGGCTGAGCCACCGAGCCCTGCCTCTTTTCAAGTTTTCTAATGATTAGATGAGCATTTTTATATTTGATGAGTTCACATATGTTTTCAAGTTTTCTAATGAGTAGATGAGCATTTTTATATTTGATGAGTTCACCTAATTTCCAGTAACAAAAACCATGGCAAGAATTCTGGTCAATTCCCAAATTTCTTACTTTGGATTTATTTTGAAAATACTTTATGTTTTCACTTATTGTGAAAATACTATCTATTTTAGAACAGAGCAATGGGGTAATATCTTCAAAAAAGTATATTATTAATGGCTACCTGTTATCACAGAAAAGGGAAAATTGAGATATGTTTACTTGTAAGATAAAATTACATAATTCTCTGTAATGTTCATTTTACAAATACTTTGCCCGAGAAGCTCTGATTCTGTATCTGGTACAACTGTTAAATGATTACTTAACATATCATCACATATTTCTTTTTTTTTTTTTTTTTTTTTTTGAGTTGGAGTCTCACTCTGTCACGCAGATTGGAGTGCAGTGGCCGCTCCCGGCCACCGCAGCCTCAACCTGCTGGGCTCCAGCGATTCTTCCGCCTCAGCCTTCCAAGTAGCTGGAACTACAGGTGTGTGCTACCACCCCTGGCTAATTTTTTGATTTATTGTAGAGATGAGGTCTCATCAAGTTGCTCAGGCTGGTCTTGAACCCATGGGCTCAGGTAATCCCCTCACCTCAGCCTCCCAAAGTACTGGGATTACAGACTTCAGCCACCGTGTCTGGTCAGCCAGTTTATTCTTCAACTTTCTGCTCCCATTATCAATAGGATTATATGTGATTATATTTGAGTTCAAGTTTAATTAGACCCTGGGTATTTAAGTATTTTCCTGAACAACTTCTCATGTGCCTGGAGGCCTCATTGCTATATCTCTTTTAATACAATGTGGGGAATTTTCTATGAATAATTGACTAAAAATAAAAAATATTTGAACCTATTTTTCAAATGATTTTGCTCCATATCTGCAGCAAGAAAGACAAGTTGCCCAGGTGGTTCTCGAACCCACGGGCTCAGGCCATCCACTTGCCTCGGCCTCCCAAAGTGCTGGGATTACAGTCTGAGTCACCATTTTTCTTACTACCTTTTTACTGCAGGCCCGACTGGTAAGTGGACCTAACAGTCTACTCCACCCCCTCAACTAATCAAAAGAAAAGCTCATGAGATGTAAGAACAGGACAGCCCAACCTTTCAGCTAGTGGTTTAGCACTTAATCACTAAAAATCCTTCAGGCTCCTTGTTGAAGGTAAAGGGCTCAACCTCACCCTTAACTGATTAAAACCATAGAAATGATAATAAGTTCACCCCTCCTCTCATCACAGGTAGAGAGGGCTGTGGTTACCTGTGCTCCATCTGCTTTAGCATATCAATTATTGTGAAAGTATACCTGGATTTTAGTTGAGAACAAAAGTGTGGGTTTTTCTTCTTTTGAAAGACTTCTTGTCCATGTCTGGTCTTTCTGGCATGATTATTCCTCTTTTCCTCTCTTCTCACCAGTAAACTTTGTTTTAAAACTATGCTGGCCACTCTGAAATTCATTTCAGGGTCAAGTCAGAGTTTGGCATCAGAGGAAGCCATGACCCTATTGCTTTTGCATTTTGTATACCTTCAGAATTAGTACCACGTGAATGCCACCAAGATTTACAGCTTGAACCTTCTGAAGCAGCAGGCTGAGTTGCACCTGGGCTCTCTCGAGCCATGACTGGAATGACCGAGGGGTACTGCACTGGATTGTGGAAGGGAGACTTGAAGTGGCTCTGGGCATTGAACCCATGGAGGACACTCCAAGCCCATTCATCAGAATCATGCTGCCTTCCTAGAACTCTGGGCCTAATGAGAAGATGGGTGGTCTGGATGATCTCTGAAATGCTTTGGAGTCATTCTCCCATTGTCTTGAATAGCATTTGAATTTCTTCTATGTTAATCCCCTTATCAAAAGATTACTTGGCCACACCCTTTCATGCTTTTTCATTCTTTACTTGGTCAGACTGGGGATCTTTGAAATCCCTAAATTCTGTTTCTCTTTTAATTATAAATTCCCTCTTTTAATCACTCAATTCTTACTCTCTCAAATTAATCTCTCTTAAGTTTTACCTATCTTAAAACCCTCAGACATGGACTCAATTCAGTCAAGTTATTTGCTATCTTATAACAAGAATGGCATTAACTCCAGTTTTCGATGTCTGTCCCTCATGCCCATCTGTGACCGTAACAGAATTACCTTTAGTGTCCATATTTCCACCAACATTCTGATCACAGCCATTAGTATGGTCTTGAAGAAGATTCAGAATTTTCCCAGCACTTCTTTCCTTCTGAGTCCTCATCAGAATCAACTTCAATGCTCCATGCATGGACATATAGGCTTTTTCCAGCCTGCTCCTCCAAACTCTTCCAGTGTCTGCCCATTACCCAGTTCCAAAGCCACTTCCACATTTTCAGGTATCTGTTATAGCAACAGACCCATTTCTTGATACCAAATTTACATCTTAGTCTATTTTGTGCTGCTGTGACAGAATAGCTGAGGCTGGGTAATTCATAATGAACAGAAATTTAATTCTCACAGTTCTGGGGGATGGAAATTTCAGGATCAGGTTGCTGACATCTGGTGAGGACGTTCTTGTTGTGGTATCTTATGGCAGAAGGCTGAAGGGCAACAAATACATGTGTGAGAGAGAACAAAAGAGAAAATTGGGTTGAGGTTGCGCTTTTGTAAGGAACCTGCTACCACGATAACAAATCTACTTCTGAGGTATTGACATTAATGCATCATAAAGGCAGAGCCAAAAACTGTTACAATGGCAATTGAATTTCAACCTTAGATTTTGAGAGGGCATTTAAACAATAGCAGCTCTTGTGTCATATAAAACATATTAAATAAATCTGTAAGTTTTATCTTGTTTATTTGTCTTCTGTTTAGTGGCCTTAGATGTGAACCTATGATGGATGAAGAAAAAATAGTTTTTCTTCCCTATGATACACTAAGGAAAAAAATATAATGGGACCTTAGGAAACACTGTAATGAAATGACAGAAGATAGAAAAAGAATGAAAGCAAGGAATAGAACATATTGATGCAGTTCATGATGTGCTTCTCAAGGTATGGCACTTTGGCATTTGAGAGCACTGTAGAAGCAAGGAGATCACTCTTAAGCAAAGTGATCCTCATGCCTTTTCTTCTGAAGTAGGTCATGAAAACCTAGCTCACTTTCCCCTGAATTAGGTCATAAAACTGTCACTCCATAGGCATCCTTCTTATACCTAGAAAAAAGGAAGATCTTATTCTTGAAATCACGACTACACCAAGAAGAATTTGAACAAACAGGCCTTGCTAAATTCACACAGATTATTATTATTAAGTCATACACTTTTGTTCTCTGATTATACTTCCGCACAAGTGTCCATAAACATACAATGTTTTCTGTTTGGGTCTTCATTTCTGAAGGCTCTTGTGTTATATAATCTTATATTAAATAAATATATATGCTTTTCTCTTATTTGATGTTTTTTATTATATTATGTGCAAATGTTATTTATATGTACCTAAGCTATGAATCTTGTGATGGATGAGAAATCTTTTCTGCCCTATGATAGCCAATAAATAGCATACATTTAGAAATAAGATAAATATTATTCTGAGTATATAAAAAATTACTATAAATGTGGATGGTCTAAATATACCAATAAAGAATGAGAGATTGTCAGAATGTATTAAAAGCTAAAGATGTGGTAAAAATATACTATGCCAACATTAATCAAAGTAAAATTCTATATTAATTTCAATTTTTAAAACAGGTGTGGCATATCCATACAATGGTATACTACTATTCAGTGATAAAAGGATTAAACTACCAAACCATAGTAAGACATAGAAAAACTTTAAATGCATATTGCTAAGTGAAAATAAGCAGACTTAAAAGGTTATATATTATGTGATTCTATTTATATAGTATTCTGGAAGAGGCAAGTTTATAGAGGAAGTAAACAGATCAGTGGTTTTGAGGATTTATTGGAGTTGCATAGGTGGAACATAGGAAGTTTTCTTAAGATAGTAAAATGGTTTTATATGATATGATAAAGATAGATACAAAATATGATGCAGTTGTCAAAACCAACAGAACTGTACAACAGAAGAACGGTTCTAATGTGTGCAAATTAAAAAAACAATCTGGGCTATCACAGTGGAATGCAGAAGAATTTAATTGTATTATAAAAATGTGACCCAACCTCACTGAAGGGTAGAGGGTGAAACGGTACTCACCTAAGTAACTGGAAAAGAGTAGTAATGCTAAAGTCAAAAAGAGCTATATATAACCAATGTAGTCAGCGTAATAAAGTTGTTTCCCACCCCACATACATACTGGAATTGAGCAATTAAGAAACAAATGGCAAGCTGGGCTCGGTGGCTCAGCCTGTAATCCCACGCCTTTGGGAGGCTGAGGTGAGTGGATTGCCTGAGCCTGTGGGTTTGAGACCTGCCTGGACAGTGAGACCTCATCTCTACAATAAATCAAAAATCAGCCGGGCATGGTAGCGCATACCTGTAAGTCCAGCTACTTGGAAGGGTGAGGCGGAAGGATCGCCGGAGCCCAGCAGGTTGAGGCTGTGGCCGGGAGCGGCCACTGCACTCCAGTCTGGGTGACAGAGTGAGACTACAACTCAAAAAAAAAAAAAGAAACGAATGGCAGATGATGGGAGAACCACTGTTGTGGTGGGACGTTACAGAGACTCAAGAGGACAAAGCCAGAGTGATGCCTGTAATGACTTGATAAAGTTGATGACAGTATGAACTCATGTTTAGTCTAATGTGTATATATATATGTATATAATGTATATGTATGTATACATATGTGTATATATATACAAATTGAAACTATAAAACATTTATAGTTGTGTGTCTAGATGTGGGTTAGTATGAACACATATTTTCTTTTCAAAAAAATTTTTAAATTAAATTTTATTTTTTAAAGATGTGGGGTACAGCTCAGGATTAGGTATACAAATGTTCATTATGCAGGTACCCTTGTTGATGAGGTGTGCCCCTCCCTCGTCTGGCAGTTTCCCTCAACTGCCAATCCCACCCCTGCT
>NW_007246177.1:0-6530 GCF_000164805.1 Carlito syrichta
CCCCGGCCGAGGCCCTTCCCCCTGTCTGCAGATTGGCAGGGAACCGAGCGAGGGTCTGGCTTCCCAGGCGGTCCCGGGGCCTCCGCGCGCTTGGACGAGGAACATCTGGGCTATTCGTCGGGCGGGGTTCGGCGCTGGAGCCCCCAGACCCCCACCTCCTCGCCGGCCCGCTCCCTGGTGGCCCCTCTGCAGTTAAAGGAAACCAGAGGAGACGTGCCCTCTGGGGCCGACGGCCGGCGAGGGGAGAGGGCATTCCTGGTCTGCCGCCCCGGGGAGGCGCTGGCAGGCCCCGCTTCCCCTGCCTGGCTTCGTGAGCCCTTCCCCGCCTCGGCTGAGAAGGCCTGGGTGGTGGGTGGGCGTCTCTCGCTCGGCCTCCAGGCCCCATAGCCTCAGCGCAGGGCCGGCCCTAGCTTGGCCCACACCCCTTCTACCCAGGGCTGCGGGCTGGTTCTTCAAACGAAGGAATCAAAGTGACTCAGAAGGCTTTCAAACCCCGGGCCACCCCGTCCCCTTTGAACAAACAATTCAGCCAGTGATGCCGAGACAGGCCCGGGACCCCTCTCCAGTTACAGCTCCAGACCCGGCTGACATTCCCCAAATGCCCTGTAGTTCCCAGCCGTCCTGACACAGGAGGCGAGGCTGGTGGTCAGAGGTCAGGTGTGCCGGGATGGCCCCTGGCGAGCTCTGAGCTGGCCGGCCGCTGCTAGCCCGGTGACAGAGCTTTTAGGCTCCACACCTGCCAAGTGCACCCTTGTAGGTTTCGAATTTTGCACAGAAGACAGGTGAACAGGTAGGTGTGCACAGGCAGATGCCAGAGGTGCTGGAGATGCACTCAGAAGCACATTCTGTTCCGGTCCTCTCAGTTCTTTGTCACTGGGATTTTTTACAGCTTGTGTAAGCCATATATGCAATCAGGGGAAAATACGCAAGTGTGAGTTGTGAGTATACGTGTGCAAGGGTGTATGTGGGAGTGTGTGTGTGTTTTGTGTGTGCATGTGTGAGTTGTGTGCCTGTGTGTGAGTTGTGTGTTTGTGTGGGTGTTTGTGAGTTGTGTGCCCAGGTGTGAATGCGTGTGAGCTGTGTGCATGTGTGTGAGAGTTGTGTGCATGTGTGTGTGAGTTGTGTGTTTGTGTGGGTATATGTGAGTTGCGTGCCCATGTGTGGATGCAGGTATGTGAGTCGTGTGCATGTGTGTGTACAAGAGTGGTGTACATGTGGGTAAGTTGTGTGCCTGTGTGTGTGTCTGCATGTCGATTAAGCTGCAGCCACTGACTCTGCACTTCCATGTGTACCTCAATGAGTGAGAAATTCCATCAACAATCTTGAGCCCCGGTACCACCCCCAGCCCCACTGGGCCCCTCGAGTGCCCTGCCCCCACGAGCAGGGAGGCCTGCTCCCCCATCCCTGAAGACCAGGGGTGTCGACATAGGTCAGTGTCCTCATTATCAGAGGGGAGTGCAGACTCCCTGGCCCCAGCTCCGGTTCCCTTTTCCCCAAGGATGTGTGGGACCCCTCTCCTGACAGCCACACGTGTGCATCTGTGCCAGTCAGCTGGCCCTCCGGACCTGTCCCCAGAACTGGCATCTGAGCCTTGGCCTGGCTTAACATGACCGGTCTCTCAGGAGCTGAAAGTCAAATGTCCACCCCAGGGCACCCCGAGTGTGCGCGCCCCCCCATAGCGATGAGATGGCTCAGGCTTGTGACTCATAGCTGCAGGTGGCAGACAGTCATTTCACCCTCTCCTGGAGAGTCAGCAGTGCCAGGGCATGGCCACGCTGACTGATATGAGTTCCAACCTCATCCGAGCCCTGGGTTGGATGGAGAGACAAGTTTCAATCCCACCAGGAATTTCAGAGAGAAGTCCCCAAACTTGGAGGTCTGATCTGTCAGTCCAGGACAGCAGGAGAACGGCTGTGACCTTACTGGCCAGGGCGAGAATTGGTGAAGCAGAACTATCAGCAACCCCTAAGGCCTGGCCACGCCGGTCTGGTGTCTGCCACTTATACCTTGCATGCAGCAGGTATAAGGATAGGGAACACTAGCGTTTCTCCCATCTACACAGGAGGAAATCGGAGCCAGAGCAAAAAAGGCACTTACCTGAAGTACCAGCTCATCCGTGACAGAGGCAGGATTTGAACACAGGTCTCCATGCTCAGAGCCTGGGGCATGCTGCTTCTCCCACCTCACCCCCACCCCCTGTCCCGTGTCATCTGGACTGCACACCTGCCTTCAGGACCCTCCTGCCTAGATTCAGGCAATGATGACTGGGGGAGACTGCCCCAAACCCAGCATCCTTCTACTCCCTTCTGCAACAGGTCAAAATGGTGCGTCCATGGAAAACCATCGGTTGGACGGTGCCCCTCGCTGCCTGACTCTGGCTCCTGGGAGTCTGCAGTGAGCAAGGCTCCTGGGCCCTTTTCCACACGGGCCAGAAACGCAGCACAGTGACCCTGACACCCATGGTGGGGGATCCTTGCATGCATGTGTGTCTGCCTCATCTCCGTCAGCCATTAAGTTTCTCATCCAGGCTCCCGGGCATGCACTCCCATTCACAACACTTGCCACAGAAGAAGCTTACAGGGTCTGGTGCTTTGCACACCCCCCCAACCGGCCATAAGCACCGTGGCCCGTGGCTGTGTGTTTCCCAGCGTGCCTGGCAGGGCGCGGGGTAGGCCAGGTGAACCCTACGCTTTGCATATGGGTGCCATGGTCCTCAAGAGAACGCCCACCACAAGCATCGATCTTTGGCTCTCGGGGAGCTGATGGTTCAGCACCCGCCCTGAGGGATCACACCAGCCTCCCAGAGTCATGGCTTGGCTGGGAAGTGGCCAGCCCCTTCCCAGGGTGAAGCTACATTCTTTCCCCTTCTCCTTCTCCCAGTCCCCTCCTCACAGTGCGCCAAGAGGTCATGGCCCACCTGGCACTGAGTGGCAGAGTGGCAGGAGCCACCCCACGTGGTCCCAAGCAGGGGTCTTAGGGGATGAATTCTCTCCAGCTGCCCAGAAGACTCTGAACCTGCCTCCTGGCACCTGTGGCTACAGTTCCGTCCTTCAGCTGGCTCCTGGGACCAGGCCAACTCCAGAGTCACATAGACTTCTGCCAGAATCCCAGGGTACCAGCCACTGGCCATGGGACCTTGGGCAAGGGAGTTCTCATCTCTGAACCTGGTTGGTTTTTTTTTTGGTTGTTTTTTTTGAGTGGGAGTCTCACTCTGTCACCCAGACTGGAGTGCAGTGGCCACTCCCGGCCACTGCAGCCTCAGCCCGCTGGGCTCCGGCGATCCTTCCGCCTCAGCCTTTCAAGTAGCTGGAACTACAGGTGTGCGCTACCACACCCGGCTAATTTTTGATTTATTGTAGAGATGAGGTCTCGCCAAATTGCCCAGGCAGGTCTCGAACCCACGGGCTCAGGCAATCCACTCACCTCAGCTTCCCAAAGACGCGGGATTACAGGCTGAGCCACCGAGCCCGGCTGAACCATGGTTTTTTATCTGTGAGTTGGGGGTGAGGAAACTGAGCTCAGGGAGCCTCTGTGACACTTAGATGATAGGGGAGGGGGGACAGGCTAGGTGCTGGGGGATGCAAGGCCTCTCTCCTCCTCTCCCCCCTCCCCCTGCTCCCTGTGGCTAGGTGCTCCCTCTCCCCCGCCCCTCCAAGCCTTCTGCCCTTCCTCCTGGCCTGCACCTGTGTATCTGTGCTCACTTAATTCAATCGTGAAACAACCCTTTGAGGTAGGAGGAAACGGAGGCCTTGCTGGAAGTTGAACAGCAAGGGTGCGGCTGAACCCAGACTGGAACCGGAACCTCCGGACTCTGCCCTTACCCGCCATGTGATCCTGCACTCCATGTGCAGAGGGTGGTCCAAGGAGGCTGTTGGCCAGGTCAGAGGGTCAGCCCACGGCAGACGACGTGTCCACCTGCTCCGGGCCCCAACCCCCCGACCCCATGCTGCCTCTGCCTTACCTGCTGACCATTGACCTTGACCCCAACACCTGTGAGCAGCAGCTTCTCAGCCGACTAGGATCACTATACGCTGCCCACAGAGCCATCAGGACCCTCCCTCCTTACTGGGGTTGGGGGGAGAAGGAAGGGAACACCATGAACCCTGGTGTGATCTTCCAATAATTACTTGGGAAAATCTGCCCCCTTACATGCCTCGGACAAAGTGTGTCCGTTGTCACCTTGTCTTTGAAACAACCTTTAGCCTGCGTCCACTGAGTGGAGGAGACTGTGGATGAGGGTCAGGGGACTGACCCACAGACCGGGACAGCTCTGGAGACACCCAGGCATCCTGGCGTGCGGGTCTGCTCGGCCACCATGACAGAGGGCCTCAGGCTGGGCGACTTGAACAGAAGGAGCTTGTCTCAGGCACCTGGAGGCTGGAAGTCCGAGGTCAATGTGGCAGCAGGGTTGGACGCCTCTGCTTGACTTGTAGACGGCATCTTCCTCCCGTGTCTTCATGGTCGTCCACTGTGGGTCTGTGTCCTCACCATTTCTCTCCCTTCCCCCTCCCTCTTTATTTTCTTTTCCTTTACTTTCCTTCTCTTCTCTTCTCTCTCTTTCTCTCTTTTGAGTCAGAGTCTCACTCTATCACCCAGGCTGGAGTGCAGTGGCACAATCATGGCTCACTGCAGCCTCGACCTCCTGGGCTCAGGCAATCCTCCTGCCTCAGCCTCCCGAGTAGTTGGGACCACAGGCATGTGCCACCACACCCAGCTAACTTTTTTATTTGTTTTGTTGTTGTTGTTTTTGAGATGGGGTCTCACTGCATTGCCTAGGCTGGTCTTGAACTCCTGGGCTCAAGAAATTCTCCCACCTAAGCCTCCCAAACTGCTGGTGTTGTAGGCATGAGCCACTGCACCCGGCTTCTGTTCTTACAAGGACACCAGTTGTATTAGATGAGGCTCACTGTCATAACATAATTTTAACTTAATTGTCTCTTTAAAGGCCCTGTTTCCAAATGTGATCACATTCTGGGGACTTGGGGGTTAGGGTTTCATGATGTGGATTTTTTTTTTTTTTTGAGTCAGAGTCTCACTGTCACCCAGGCTCCAAGCCCTTCCCAGAGTCTCTACTCTCTCTCTCCCCCTCCCCACAAAACCTGACCCTCCCCTTCTGCAAATGAAGTGCCCCCACCGCCTGCATCAGGAGTATCTTCTGATCCGGACAGGGACATATGTAGGTGAATAAGTTGCAGACTTCATGGCAGGTGTGAATAGAAGCAGGTGGGGGAGTTAGGTTTTGCACAGGAGCAGCTGCAAATGGGGACAGTTGTTCACGGGGCAGGTGTGCACAGGGGCGAGGTGTACACTAGAGCAGCTGTGCACAGGGGAAAGGTGTGTACTGGAGCAGGTGTGCATGGAGGCAGGCGTATGCCAGTGCAGGTGTACATGGGAGCAGGTGTGCATGGGAGCAGGTGTGCATGGGGGCAGGTGTGCATGGGGGCAGGTGTCAACTGCAGCAGGTATGCATTGGGGCAGCTGTGATGGGGGAAGGTGTCTACTAGAAGCAGATGTGGACAGGGGCAGTTGTAAACTGGAGCGGATGGGTGTGGGCACAGCTGTGCATGGGGAAAGGTGTGTACAGGAACAGGTGTATATGAAGGCAGGTGTCTATTAGAGTACATGTACATGGAAGCAGGTGTGCACAGAGGCAGTTGCGCATAGGGGAAGGTGGGTACTAAAACAGGTGTGTGTGGAGGCAAGTGTGTACTAGAGCGCTGTACATGGGAGCAGATATGTGCAAGGGTAGGTATATTCTAAAGCAGATGTGCACAGGGGAAGCTGTACACAGGAACAAGTGTGCATGGGGTTATTGTGCACGGGGCAGGTGTGTACTGAAGCACATGTGCATGGGGGAAGCTGTGTACAGGAAGAGGTATGCAAAGGGGAAGGTGGGCACTGGAACAGGAGTCCATGAAGGCAGGTGTGTACTAAAGCACTGTACACAGGAGCAGGTGTGCACGGGGCAGGTATATACTGATGCAGGTGTGCACGGGGGCAGCTGTGCACAGGACAGGT
This sequence comes from Carlito syrichta, assembly GCF_000164805.1. Lineage (NCBI taxonomy): Eukaryota > Metazoa > Chordata > Mammalia > Primates > Tarsiidae > Carlito > Carlito syrichta. Next base: position 6,019 of record NW_007246177.1, read on the forward strand.
GTGTACTGGAGCAGGTGTGAATGGGGTTACACAGTCAAGCGTCGTAGGTGGGAACATAGGCCTCGGAACACCATGTGGTCACGTGCAGAACTTCTACCACTTCTGGAGAAGCAACCACATCTGACCTCGGCACCCCTAGGCCCAGCCCGCAGTCTGTGCTCCATCAGGACATGTGAGTAGCCAAGCATGGTGGCATGTAGTCCCAGTCACTCAGGAGGCTGAGGCAGGAGGATCGCTTGAGCTCAGGGCTTTGAGTCTAACCTGGATAACGTGGCAAGACTCTCATCTCCAAAAAAAAAAAAAAAAAGGATTATGTGAGTGAGTAAACTGGGAACTGGGAAGAGCCCACCTGGGCTCTGGTCCTGGTTTTCACTGTGAGCCCCAGGGCCCATGATTCCATCGAAAATGATAGGGTTAGCCGGGCTCGGTGGCTCAGCCTGTAATCTTGCGCCTTTGGGAGGCTGAGGTGAGTGGATTGTCTGAGCCCGCGGGTTCGAGACCCGCCTGGGCTT
>NW_007246177.1:6550-11076 GCF_000164805.1 Carlito syrichta
GCCCAGCAGGCGAGGCTGCGGTGGCCGGAAGCAGCCACTGCACTCCAGTCTGGGCAACCGAGTGAGACTCCAACTCAAAAAAAAAGAGAAAATGATAGGGTTTACCTGAATGCCTACCTATGGAGCCCTTCCCCTGCATCTAAATCTCTATCATCCAGTAAAGTGAAGGCCTCTTTTTCCCTCCCTCCCCAGCATTTTCCCACAACCCAGAGTCCAGCAAAGGAGCTATTCTCCTTCCAGGGCTCCTACCCGGGACTCCACGGCGCCGGGACCCCCAGCCCAATTAATCAAACCTACACAAGCAAGACTCGTCACCACCGGGCCCCCGGCCTCTGTCCAAACATACACTTCTAACAGGAGGCAGGAATTTCTTTTCGTCATGGCTGCAGAGTGACCGACCGAAGACCCAGAAGTAGGGCGAGTTCCCCTTTGAGAACAGGCACAGAGTAGCATGAACCCATAAATCATCAAGGATGGAGCAGTGTCACCATGGGGAAAGCAGCCCTGGCCGTCCCCTGGCTGTGCCCGGCCCCTCCTGTCCCTTGGCCTGCTCCTCCATGCAACACGGCTGTGTTTCCATGTCATGTCCACCGAGGCCTGATTTTACTGGACCTGGATCTCCCATCAGGTGCCAAGTAAACCTTGCAAAATAATGGAATTTCCAGGCAAATCGGCCCATGACGAACACCAAGCTGACTTAGGACATATACAGTGAACTTGCAATTAATTCAGACAACAGAGTGCCAATAGGCATTTTCCAAACGGTGACTGGCTTGGCTTTCATCTTCCAAGAGAATGTTTTATAGATAAAGGCTGAGTGTGCAACCAAGAAATGTCTGTTGGAATGAGCTCTGTTGTTAACCCTCTCTCTTTCTTTTTTTAAATTTACTTTTTATTTTTTTGTAGACAAGGAGTCGTCTTGTATTGCCCAGACTGGTCTCGAACTCCTGGCCTCAAGTGATCCTCCCATCTCAGCTTCCTGAGTTATCTGGGACTACAGGTGCGCATCACCATGCCCAGATACTTTTTGGATTTTTTTTTTTTTGTAGAGACTAGATATTGCTATGTTGCCCAGTCTGGTCTCAAATTCCTGGGCTCAAGCGATCCTCCCGCCTTGGCCTCCCAAAGGACTAAGATAACAGGGTGTGAACCACCACACCCTGCCTGTAGCTCTTTTAAAGAACCATCTGTGTAGGTGGAGAGAGATGCTCACTAGATGAGCTGTTCTCTAGGAGTTAACAGTGCAGCATTTGGAGGTGTCTATGATGAGCCGCAGAGGGCATCTCACCAGATCTCGCCCACTGTCCTGCACAAGCAAGAGCAGAAAGTCACTGTGGAAGAGGAGAAAATGCCACTCTCCGGTTTCTCCTAGGAAGAGCCAGGCCTGTCTCCCTCTGCAGCCTCCTCTGGCTGGCCGGGGTTCTCCCCTGGGAGGGGAGGCAGGAGGGCACCCCTGCACAGGTTGCTGTGAGGGCCTTCTGAGATGACTCAAGGGCACAGAGGAGGTGTCCAAAAAAGGTTCCAACCGTCCTGCTTCTGGCAGCTTTACATCTGATTGGGGAAACTGAGTCTCAGGGGGCAAAACGATCTGACAAGGGAGTGTGAGAGTGGCAATCAAGAAAACTGAGTCTCAGGGGTGAACCGGCCCAATGAGGGAGCATAGGAATTGGGGAGAGCCCAGCACCCTCTGGGCACTGAGCTCCTTCCAGGACCCAGCACCTCTGTGTGGCAGAAAGGTGGGGCCTGCAGGAATACCCGTCAACAGTAGGTAAGAGGACATTCTTAGGACCCTGAGTGGCAGTGCTCCCGTCTGTGTTGGTGGCTGCCCAGGTCCCTCGGGACCAGACCTCTGCCTGCTTAGAGGAATGGTTGGCAGGAAGGGTCGAGATCGTCCCTTGGTCAGATGCGGGACAACTCTGAAAAGCCAGCCCTGCTCCAGAGCCTGGCAGAAGGAACTCTGTGAGGCCTTTGCAGCAGCTACATAGACCTGTGCCTGGTGCTGCCCTGGTCCCACGTCCCTTGTTCCCAGAGCCTTCCCAGGGGACCCCAGAGCCTCAGGGTCAATTCCCAGGGACCCTGGCTGGACACTGTCCTCCAAGGCAACTTCTCTGCAGACGGCAGTGGGGTTCAGGGTGGGTGCCATGGTGGGGAAGTGGAGGCAGTGTGGGGGTAGCCTCGACCTCCTGGGCTCAGGCAATCCTCCTGGCTCAGCCTCACTAGTAGCTGGGACTACAGGCACACACTACATGCCCGGCTAAGTTTTTGATTTTTGTAGAGACAAGGTCTTGCTATGTTGCCCAGGCTGGTCTCAAACTCCTGGGCTCAAGCGATCCTCCCACCTCGGCCTCCCAAAGTGCACATCCCAGAGGCCCAGACCCTCCATGGGAGTGCAGAGGGACCCTGGGGAGGCGGCTCATGGCTGGTTGGCATCCCGGACTCCCTGGCTGTGGAGGGAATGCATGTGCCCAGGCCCAGAGGAGGGCACTGGGCAGCAAGGCGGTGGCAGGGTAACTGGGGGGAGGGGGAAGCTGGAGACAGGAGCGTGGCTGGCACAGGGCAGGCCAACCTCGGATTCTTCTCCATGGACTCTTCCCAAGGAGAATGGGGAAGCATGGAGGGTGTTGAGAGAAGGCTGTGTCACACTTGCATTCTGGAACCATCTCTGTCTTCAGTGTAGAGTCCTGCTTAGAGAGCTGAGGTAGGGTCCGCGTCAAGGCCACTAGGGCTTCCTGAGCAAGGAGACACACAGGTAGGCATCCAGGTGTGTGGGGGGGAGGTCAGCCTGGGACTCACCAGCAGCAAGGGTCCCTTACCATCAGGCCGGGCCTCTTGTGTATCTTCATCTTGGACACTGTCAGCTGCGGGGTGCACCTCCAACCAGGCACCGTGTGGGACCCTCCAGCCCCAGGGGGTGGGCACTGCCTCCCTGGCTGTTCCCAGACGTGGGAGCTAGGGCCCGCGGTGGTCAGCACCCTACCCAGGGCCTCACTGCAGGGAGCAAAGGATGGCACGCCACCCAGGAACTCTTTTCTTGGTTCGAGACCCGCCTGGGCAGGTGAGACCTCATCTCTGCAATAAATCAAAAAATCAGCCGGGCGTGGTAGCACGCTACTGTAATTCCGGCTACTTGGAAGGCTGAGGTGGAAGGATCGCTGGAGCCCAGCAGGTCGAGGCTGCGGTGGCCGGGAGCGGCCGCTGCACTCCAGTCTGGGCGACGGAGTGAGACTCCAACTCAAAAAAAAAAAAAAATTTTTCCCTGTGATTTTTTCAGAAGTTAAAAAAATTTTTTCCCTCTTCTTTTCTTTTGTTTCACGCCTGGATTGTTTTGTTTTGTTTTGTTTTTTAATTTTTATTTTTAGAGATGAGGTCTCTCTATGTTGTCCAGGCTGGTCTCAAACTCCTGGGCTCAAGTAATCCTCCCATCTCAGCCTCCCAAGTAAGTGGGACTACAGGAATGCACTCCCACACCTGGCTAATTTTAAAAAAAAAATTTTTTTTAAATTAGAGATGAGGTCTCACTATGTTGCCCAGGCTGATCTTGAAGTTCTGGTCTCAAGCAATCCTGCCTCAGCCTCCCCAAGTGCTGGGATGAGAGGTGTGAGCCACTGTGCCTGGCGCCTCACAGAAACTCTTACCCACATAGTTTCCACAAACGCACCACCTCTTCACCGTCTCCAACATGGCAACCACCCGCCCCGATTCACCTGGCCTTGGTGTTAACTGGGAGGCAAAGACCACGGCTCCCATTTCACAGATAGTGCAACAGAGGCCTTTGGAGAGGGGGCTGGTTTGTCTCTGGGGGCAACCAGTGCATCTGACTGACTCTGTCAAGAGCACCCTCAACCACTGAAGAATCAGCTTGTGTGTCCCTCTCTGTGAGAGGCAGGGCTGCTTTGCTGGTTACACACTCCTAACCATAGTTCCAGGCCCAATTTCAGCCATGTCTCCTCAAAATCCCCCATTCCTGGGGCCCTGGAGAATTCCCTTCCTAAGCAGGGTGCCAAGAGGTTTCACCGGTTCATGGTCTCACCCATTCTTCCACCAAGGAACATGGTGTGGCAGGAACCAACAGACACAGGGACCCTGGGGCATGAGGGAACTTTGGGGACTTCAGACCATGGGCCCCGGAGGATGCTGAGCTTTGAACCTGGTTCCCGGAGTGCAGTGAGCTTGCCTTGGGCCTTCCTGGGTTAAGGCTTCACCGTGAGATGCACATTCAGATCCTTCTCGGCCCCAGGGTGTGCCTGGAGGTTACGTGGATGCTCTTTTAGGGCAAGGCCTTCCTGCAGATGCATGCTCTGCTTCCCAGGGCAGTGTCCCAGCAGGGCAGAAGCACCCTGCTCATGGTTTGCAACAGGCAAGCAGCCAGGCGCGGTGGCTCACACCTATAATCTCAGCACTTTGGGAGGCTGAGGTGAGGGGATTGCCTGAGGTCACAGGTTCAAGACCAGCCTGGGCAACTTGGTGAGACTTCATCTCTACAATAAATCAAAAAATTAGCCAGGCATGGTGGCACGTGCCTGTAG
>NW_007246177.1:11369-13260 GCF_000164805.1 Carlito syrichta
ATCCTCTTACCTCAGTCTCCCAAAGGTGGCACATAGACATGTGCCACCACACCTGGCTCATTTTTATTTCATTATTTGATAGAGACGAGACCTCACTATGTTGCCTAGGCTGATCTCCGCCTCCTGGGCTCAGGCACTCCTCCTGCCTCAGTCTCCCAAAGTGCTGGGATTGCAGGTGTGAGTCACCATGCCTGGCTAATTTTTATATTATTTTATTTTTTACAGATGAGGTGTCACTATGTTGCCTAGGCTGGCCTCCCAGAGTGCTTAGATTGTGGGTGTGAGCCACTGTACCCGGCAGTAAGTTTCATTTTCAAAAAATTCCAGTCCCAGAACCATGCCAGATTCATCTCAGTCTTTGCGTTTCTGTCACGGAGCCGCCACAACAAAATACCACAAAACGGGAGGCTTAAAACAGAAATTTTTCTCTCCAAGTGCTGAAGGCCAGAAGCCCAGACTGAGGTGTCGCAGGGCCAAGCTCCCTCCGGATCTCTCGGGGAGGATCCTTGCTGCCTCTTCCGGCTTCTATGGGCTCCAATCTCTGCCTCCATTTTACATCACCCCATCTTCAGTGTGTGTCTGATTTTTACCCTTGTCTGCCTTCCTCGTGTAAGAATGCTTGGAATGGGGCCAGGGGCGGTGGCTCAAGCCTGTAATCCCAGCACTTTGGGAGGCCAAGGTGGGAGGATGATCTGAGCCCAGGACCTCGAGACTAGCCTGGGCAGCATAGTGAGACCTTATCTCTATAAAAAATATGAAAAATTAGCCGGACATGGTGGCGCGTGCCTGCAGTCCCAGCTACTAGTGGAAGGATCACCTGAACCCAAGAAGTGGAGGCTGCTGTGAGCTATGATGGTGCCATCACACTCCAGCCTGGGCAACAGTGTGAGACCTTGATTCAACAGAAAAAAAAAAAGGAGGATACTTGCTATGAAAGCCTAGCCCACCCTGCCAATCCAGGCAAATGTTCTCATCTCAAGTCCTGAATTTAATCACGTTAGCACAAACTGTTTTCCAAATAAGGTGGCCTTCACAGGTTCTGGGGTTAGCACATGGACTTCATCTTGGAGGCCCCCATATAACCCAGGACAGCCCTGGACACAATGAAACAGGCCCTGTGCCCCGAGACTTTGTGTGTTCCCCACCTCACGGAGGCCAAGAAGACAGTTGTAAAAGGGTAAATCGTGGCCGCTTTGCAACCCAGTGTCAGGAGCCGGAAACCATCCTCAACAGGGGAGCACAGCTGGTCAGGGGACAAGGGAGCTTGTTCGAAGCCCACGTCGATGGCAAGATGTGCCGTCTGTGGCTGTTGCTTTTTCCAGCAGGCTTCAGTTTTATTTGATTTCATTTTTAGCATTGAACCAATGTTTTTAATGGAAATATCTCCCAGGTTAGCTTTTCTTCCATAAGAGGAAGTCAAAAAAGAATATAGAATTTAAGCAACTCGCAGCTGGGTGTGGTGGCTTACTCTGAGAGGCCGAGGCGAGAGGATCGCTTGAACCCGGGAGTTTGAGACCAGCCTTGGCAACACAGTGAGACCTTGTCTCTGCGAGACAATCAAAAAATGAGCCAGGCGTGGCGACGTGTGCCTTAGTCCCAGCTACTTGAAGGCTGAGGCAGGAGGATCGGAGCCCAGGAGGTTGAGGCTGCAGTGAACCCCGTAAGCCATAACTGTGCCACCGCACTCCAGCCTGGACAGCAGAGTGAGACCCCCCGACAAAAAAATTGATCAATTAATTAAAATAAAATAAAGTGACTCCCAGACTGGAGTCTTACCCAGAAGTTGTATTCACCCGTTCCTCAAAGTCATAGAGCCTGGCCCACCCGCTGAGCCCTGGGGAGGAGCCTGGCCCACCCGCTGAGCCCTGGGGAGGATCCCCCCCCCCCCCCC
>NW_007246177.1:13296-29964 GCF_000164805.1 Carlito syrichta
ATCCCCCCCCCCCCACGACTCAGGGAGCAGGGGAGGGGGAGGGTGGGAGAGGCCACACAGGAGGCCTCTCCTCTTTCATTCCCACTCCACCACAACATAAGAGCAGCTGGTCCACAGGTGAGCACTCAGGCTCAGAGCATTAGACACATCCGAGGCCACAGAGCTCCCAGGTGGGGCTCCAGGATGCCTTCCCAAGCCTGTGCCCTCTGGGTGCACGCTTTCCCTTCTAGCTTCCAGCAAAAAAAAGTGTGAGCGGAAAACTGCCAGGGGAGGGGGGCACACCTCACCAACAAGGGTACCTGCATAATGAACATCTATATCCCCAACCCTGAATTGTACCCCACACCTTTAAATTGAAAAATTAAAAACAAATCACTGCTGATTATGGCTGGATGTGGTGGCTCATGCCAGTAATTTGGGAGGCCAAGGCAGGAGGATGGCTTGAGCCCAGGGGTTGGAGACCAGCCTGGACAACAGCCTGGACAATATGGCGAGACCTCGTCTCTACAAAGAAATCAAAAAATCAGTTGGGCACGGTGGCACATGCCTGAAGTCCCAGCTACTCGGGAGGCTGAGGCAGGAGGATTGCCCGAGCCCAGGAGGTCGAGGCTGTGGTGTGAGCCATAATCATGCCACTGCACTGCACTCTGGCATGAATGACAGAGTGAGACCCTGAATCAAAAAGAAGAAAGACCCTGTGCTCACTTGGTCAGTGACTCAGCCCTCAGGCCCCCTGTCCTCTCCTGGTCGGTTGGACTGACTGACCGAGGAGAAAGCATGGGCCTGGGCCAGCCCCAACAGGTCCCCGTGTCTGCTGCCGTCACTCCAGGCTGGACTCCTGGATGAAGAGGATAGACTCAGAGGCCGGGCACAGGCAGGCTGCCCACCCGGTCCAGATGGGAGCCGGGCACACCCAGGGGCCGTGCGCCTGCCAGGCAGTGGCTGGGATTCTGGTGGATTCGTGGAGGCTCTGCCCAAGATGCTGTCTTCAGACCTGGAGCATTCCCAGCTGCATTCCCAACTATTCCTGCTGCACCCCGGAATCCTGGGGTGTCCGCAGCAGGATGTGTGAGCTGCTCAGGGGTCCACAGAGGAGCTGGCAGGGGAATGGGCTGGGGTGCGCAGAGGGTGAGCACCTGAGAGCGGGGGCAGCCCTCCCATTATCTGAGCAGCCAAGGGGCAGCTCACCCGTGTCCCCATCATCAAAGGCAATATGGGGAAGGTGAGGCAGAGGCAAGAACTGCGGGGCAAGGGGGGTGCGAATTCTCTTCTGATTGCCTCTCCTCGGCTGGGGTGGTGGGGGAGAAGAAAAGGCAGGATGAGGTCCTCCAGGGAGCAGCCAGGGAGGGTGGTGTGGTCACCTGACACCGGTGGAGACAGTCCCTGGCTGTGTGCCCTCCTCCCACCACGAGGGTCCATGCAGGGCAGTGCTGGGCAGATGGAGGGTGGGATCAGTCAGAGGGGGCAGCCGTGAGTGTGGCGGGTTTGTCTGCCCTGGAGTGGGGACAGTGTGCCCTGTAGATACTCAGAGCGAAGATGCTGCTGTCACTGCTTAGAAGAGTGTTGCCAAGATCACCCATGCTCGGTGGATCAACTGAAGAAAGGATGGTTTGCCACAAGTCCTGTGCAGACTCCTATGAAGAGAACCTTCTTGAACGTCTCTGTCTTCTTCTTCTCTCTCTCTATTTTTTTTTTTTTTTGAGTGAGGGTCTCACTCTGTCACCCAGGTTGGAGTGCAGTGGCATAATCCTGGTTCACCACAGCCTCGAATTCCTGGACTCGGGCAATCCTTCCGTCTTGGCTTCCCAAGTAGCAAGGACCGTGGTCATGGGCCACCACACCCAGCTCATTTTAAAATTTTTTGTAGAGACAAGGGCTCAAGCCAGCCTCCTGCCTCAGTCTCCCAAAGTGCTAGGATTACAGGCTCGAGCCACCACACCTGGGCCATATACATCTCTGTCTTCTGTATACATGACGTGTGTCATACCGAACATCGTGTCGGGTGGGCTAAATGGTGGTTCCCCAAAGGACAAGTCCACACCCAACTGAGACCAGTGACAGTTACTTTATTTTTTTAAAGGGTCTTTGTAGATACAATGAAGCTCAGAATCCCAAATAAGATCATCCTGGATTTCAAGTGTCCTCGTAAGAGACACGCAGAGGTGAGACACAGGGAGAGGAGAGGGTTCATGTGAAGTCAGAGGCAGAGGTTGGAGGGATGTGCTCACAAGCCAAGGGATACCTAGAGCCTCCAGAAGAAGGAGGAGGCAGAAAAGAACTTCCCCCAGAGTTTCGGAAGGGAGGATGGCCCCACTGACATCAGGATTTCGGAGCTCTGGCCTCCAGAACTGGGTGATAATACATTTCTTGTTCTTGTTCTTTTTTTTTTTTAAAGTCATGGTCTCCCTCTGTCTCCCAGGTTGGAGTGCAGTGGCACAATCATGGCTCACTGCAGCCTCGACCTCCTGGGCTCAGGCGATCCTCCCATCTAAACCTCCAGAGTTGCTGAGACTACAGGCGCATGCCACTACACCTGGCTCATTGTTTGATTTTTTTTTGTAGAGACAAGGTCTCACTCCGTTGCCTAGGCCGGCCCTGAACTCCTGGGCTCAAGTAATTCTCCCACCTCACCTCCTAAAGTGCTGGGATTACAGGAATGAGCCACTGCACCTGGCAAGAATCCATTTCTGTTGTGCTGAGACACACAGCTTGTGGGATTCTGTCACAGCAGCTGACAGACACTAATACACTGAGCAATGCACGTTGCCTTCCTCCCTGTGGAAAGATCCGGAGCTCAGAGCCGTGGGATCCCAGCTGGAGATGGTGACACGTTGTTCCCTCCTGCCGTTCACCCCGACCGTTTCCCACCCTCCAGTGACTTCCACCCTCCGTGTCGCTCCTGGGTGCAGCCTTCTCAGGTCCCTGGCACCGGGAGCGGAGTGCCCGTCGGGGCGCCTTGCCCGCCTGCCCAAGCCCAGCAAACACCGGCGCTGCAGCCCGAGCTTGCCATGACAGCCCGGCTGGCGTTCACGTCCCACCTCTCCGCTTAGGAAAGTCCAAGCCTCATGCCAAGGAAAATGAAACAGAATGTTGTGCCGCGTTAATGAGACCCCGGGCCTGGGCATCTCTGGGCTGCCGCCCCCTGGGGAGGCACTTCCGTCCACCAGGGCGCCCCGCCAATGCCCCTGCCCGATGAGGAATTTTCCCTGCTTTGAAGCCCGTGGGCCCCTGCCAGCTGGGAACATGGGGATCCAGCTCCTTGCGGGAGAATAAAAGCAACTCGCAGACAGTAAACGCTGGCAGGGACCCGCTTCTCTTTATTTTTGTCAACAAGGAGATTTGTTTTAATGGGAACCAGCAGAATCGAGGTTGCTGATTTTCCAGTCCTGCAGGTCTCAACAGCAGCCGCCTGGCTTCCCACCCCAGGCGGACCAGCTGTGAATTTGGGGTACAGAGGGGATGGAGGGAGAGCATCCCAGCGAGAAAGGGCCCCAGGGCACAGCAGGGCCACGCCTGGTTCTCTTCCCTAGCCTTCTGTCCCTCACCGCAGGTCATCTTCTGGCTCACTGGCCCTGGCTCCCCGTGCCCTTTGAAGTTCCCTCTCTGTGAACAGGCCTCAGGGAGAGACGCCGACTCCTTTCTCTCCCTTGTGTAAGAGGGAAGCATCAAGATCAAGGGCTTCCTACAAGTCGATTAAACATCCTGGGTGAGAAACTTAGTCTCGCCATGCCTCGCCAGATGAGGTTTCCTCATCTGTAAAATGTGCACCTCACAGGTTTGTCATGAGGATTCAATGCGCTCATAGGTGTCCTTTTGGTGGCCTGAAGACAGCACTCGATTCATGCTTGCTATGACCAATTAGGGCTTCCAGCAGATGGGCTTCCAGCAGATGGAGGAGACCCAAGCAGTGAGGTTCTTGGTTGCACACGTGTTTCCGAGCCAGTCGATGTGCAAACCTCAGACACTCAAAGGCCTGGACACTGGTGACAACCCCACAGCGGGGGGAGCCCCTTCCCCACCGCCCCAGGGACCAGGACGCCCAGACTGCCTCTCCTCTTCACCCTGAACCCCCTGGCAGGACCCTGACTCATCTTGACGCCGGCCGACTGCTCCTCCAGAGGTCTGACCACTTCCCGGATGTTAGGGGGGGTTGGGAGTTGGGTGGGCGTCCCTCCCCAAGTCTGAGTTCAGTGTCAGCATGGCAATGGCTTCACATGGGCCGGGGCAGGTGTGCTGACACAAGGGAAACAGACAAGCGCCACGCATCAGGGCTTTTTCCTTTAGCGAGGCCTTGGGTGCTCACCTGCAGGCCACTGGCTCTGCACAGGTGGCTTCTGACTCAGGTCTGTCCTCCTTGGGGCCCGGCCGCTCTTCCCCTGAACCCTCTTAGTGATGTGTCAGGCCCTCGGGGAGGACAGGAAGTCGAATCGTCCTGTTATCCATTTTAAAAGCCTGGATTTCCTGTGGGGCGGCCATCTGCTCTCTTAAGAAGCCGTCTTTTCCAACAGCTGCCTTCAGAGATTTGAAGGACCGGCATGTGGGATAGGAGTCATTCCATATGGGCTGGAGGAGAGAAGAAACCCCTGGGTAGATGTTTGGGGAAACACTTTCCTTTCACTGTACATTGGCTTGGGGCCCCAAAGACCCTGCCTGGTCCTGTTTTTCTTGTCTGAGGGCCCCTCAGAACCCAGCTGACAGGCTGGGTTCAGTGGCTCATGCCTATAATCCTAGCTCTTTAGGAGGCCAAGGCAGGAGGATCACCTGAGGACAGGAGTTCAAAACCAGCCTGGGCAATATGGCGAGAACTCGTCTATACAAAAATCAAAAATGAGCCAGGCATGGTGGTATGTGACTGTAGTTCCAGCTACTTGGGAGGCTGAGGCAGAGGACTGATTGCCTGAGCACAAGAGAGTGAGACTGCGTAAGCCCCGATCATTGCCACTGCCCTCCAACCTGGGTAACAGAGTGAGACTCCAACTCCGAAAAAAAAAAACCCCAGCACTTTGGGAGGCCAAGGTGAGCGGATTGCCTGAGCCCACGGGTTCGAGACCAGCCTGGGCAACATGGTGAGAACTCGGCTCTGCTCTACAATAAACCAAAAAAATGAGCCGGGTGTGGTAGTGCACGCCTGTAGTTCCAGCTACTTGGAAGTCTGAGGTAGAAGGATTGCTGGAGCCCAGCAGGTTGAGGCTGGGGTGACGGTGAGCGTGCCACTGCACTCCAGCCTGGGCAACAGAGTAAGATTCCAACACACACACACACACACACACACACACACACACACACACACACACAACTTTTTTTAAAAAAAGAAAGGAGATGCTGATGCAATGTTGCTTACAAGCCCTCTCCTGTGTCTGGTGACTAATGGGGCCCAGACCCCATGCTTCTGTCACCCAGGATCCTCCCTAAAAACACAGAAGTCATGCACAGTTTTTGGCACAGGCCTGGCGAGAACTCAGTACTTGGTGACCAATAGGTCCCAGTCCCACATTTGCAGCAAATCGCAGAAATTCAAAGCCTGGGGACTCTCAGGGTGAGTCGTCGTTAGGTGCCAGCACAACCTTGCCTGTTTTCAGCAAACCACCCAGGAGGATGGCTCCTTCCTCACAGCCCCCAATCTGGGCTTGTTGCACAGGGTGATGTCCCCTGCCTGCAGGGGGTTGGGAGCCACCTTGGTAGACAGCCAAAGGGTTGACCTTCATTCAGACCTGCCACTGGACATCGTGGAGACAAAACATGCTGTTTTGTCTTGTCTTGTTTACTTTTTAAACAAATTAAAGCAATTAATGCTAGAGTTAAAACTGGGTTGACTAACCTAGTCTTTTTTGAGGAGGGAGGTGATGGCCCTCTTTGCCTAAAGGTGAATCTTGAGTTAATGTCACAGAAAAGGGATGGGTGCTAGCCAGTGAATGCAAACTTGTCGTTTGCTTGTTGTTGACAGTGTGTGCAATGCTTTCAGACACACCATTTCCATTATCCTTCACCAGAAGCCCAAGAGGAGACAAAGGAAGACATGTGGAAGCCAAGGGTGGCCCCAAATCACAGCACTGACAAGAGCTCGGGGCTCCTGGCCACTGGTTCAGTCTTTGTTCCCATATAGAAAAGCTACTTATGGCCTGGCACAGTGGCTCACGCCTGTGATCCCAGCACTTTGGGAGGCCAAGGTGAGAGGATCGCTTGAGACCAGGAGTTCAAGAACAGCCTGAGCAACATAGTGAGACCTCATCTCTATAAAAAAAAAAATTAATTGACTGGGCCTAGTGGCCCACACCTGTAGTCCCAGCTACTCAAGAGGCCGAGGCAGGAGAATCGCCTGAGCCCAAGAGGTCAAGGCTGTGGTGAGCCATGATCCTACCACTGCACTCCAACCTGGGCAATGGAGGGAAACTCTGACTCAGGAAAAAAAGGCTATTTCTTAGATTCAAAAATCATCGTTCAAATAATTGATGCTGTGACTCGAGTGTCTGAACAGGCACTTGAAACACACGATCATGTTTTCTCCTTGCAGAAGTCCTGCAACGTGGACACTATTTGCTCTGCTGCACAGATGCAGCCTGGAGGGAGGAGGGAGGAGGGAGGAGGGGACTGAGCCTCCCCAGCAGCACAGCTGTGATTTTATTCAGTCCTTACATGCTCACACCTTCATTGCTGGGGTCACCAGCCAACTCTCCTCTGTGCTGGAATCTCTTGGGGCTTGATTTGGGATCTGGGAAAGCCATGTCACACATGAAGACGGAACGAGCAGACGAAGCTTATATCCAAAGGCACAAAGGGGGACCCAAAAAAACCCTGGAATTATCTTTCGGAGGATGGGACCCTTGGAGTACAGGTTTCCCCTGTTAGGTGTTCTAGGAACCCTAGCATCCATGTACCAACTCGCATTGTTGTGAGTGGCTGCGTTCAGCTTCAGTGAATTTTTTGGACTTTCTTTCAATGCATCTGCCCATTTCATGACCCACCCACACCCCACTGAGTGTTCGGCAGTGCTTGACCAAAAACAGCATGATCTCAGTATCCCAACCTCCCTACTTACCTGATCTCACCTCAAATGACTTTTCTTTTGTTTCCCCGGATTTAAAAAGTCCTCAAAGGGAAACGTTTTGCCGATGTGGAAGAGGTGAAACAAAAAATGACAGAAGCACTAAAAGGCATCAGAATGGACAAGCTCAAAATCTGAATTGAGCAGTGGAAAATGTGTCTCGATAGGTGTATTGCAAGTACTGTGAAGATGACTGAAGTTTAAACATGTGAGAATCAATACACAATTTTTTGATAAACAACTTCCGGGTTTTGGGGGGTCCCCTTGTACATGTTAGGTGTGAGTTTGAGAGGCCGCAGGATCAATGTGACATAGCATTCACTCTAGGGTCAGGAGGGCCTGCGGGGTCAACTTGTTGCCTAATTCAAGTGCTGGCCTACTTTTCCTCCGCCTCTTTGGGATGAGACTCTCTGCTCCAGAAAGACAGTGTCCCCATCCGCTGCACTGCCGTGCCCTCTGGGCCGAATGAGTCAATGACAGGAAAGTCTCAGTCACTCCCGGCAATGACGGCGGGTGGGTGTCTGGAGGATTGAAGCAACCTATCCTCTGCAAAGAGGCTGTTTCCACTGACTGGAGTGTGGGGAGGTCAACAGACAAACCTCACCCTGGCCAGCCAGTGACTCAGGGGCATGGAGTCACACAGACCTTCAGGTAGGTAGACTCTAAACTGGAAGAGGATAGTGCAAGGGTTTGCAGGACCCAGGAACACAGCGTCAAGTTGGGCAACATTGGAGTGGAATGCCAGAGAGTTGGCTGGCTGGCATTGGCCTTTCTGACACAACGTGGTCACTGCTGTAGGGCTTTGGGAATGGTCTGGTGGCTCCTGGAATGCCTATCTTTGTGCATAGATGCTTCAAGAGACAGACCAGGCCGGCTAGGTGGCTCAACCTGTAATCTCAGCACTTTGGGAGGCCGCGCGCGGCAAGTAGATTTCCCAAGCCCACAGGTTCAAGACCAACCAGAGCACCTTGTTGAGACCTCGTCTCTGCAATAAATAAAAAATTAGCCGGGTGTGGTAACATGCGCCTGTAGTTCCAGCTACTTGGAAGGCTGAGCCAGAAGGATCACTGGAGCCCAGCAGGTCACGTGAGTGAACCACTGCACTCCAGCCTGGGCAACAGAATGAAACTCCAACTCCAAAAAAAGAGGTAGACCAGATGGCCAGCGAATTGTTTGGTCCTTTTCTTTTCTCCAAGGGTGTAAAGAGTTTTTACTTTTCAGTTCTTTTTTTTTTTTTTTTCTTGAGTTACTCTATCATCCAAGCTGGAGAGCAATAGCACAATCACTGCTCCCTGCCACCTCCACCTCCTGGGCTCAGGCGATCCTCTACCTCTGCCTACTGAGAACCCGGGACTACAGCTGCATGCCACCATGCATGGCTAATTTATTTTATTTTATTTTTTGTAGAGACAAGTTCTTGCTATGTTGCCCAGGCTGGTCTCAGGCACTCCTGGCCTCAAGCGCTCCTCCTGCCTCGGCCTCCCTAAGTGCTGGGATTATCGGCATGAGTCATCGTGTCTGCCTTTTTTCTGTTCTGAAGAAAGAATCTCCCTGAGAGAATTGGAATGCCCGGACATCAGATGGAGTCAAGGTAGACTCTGTACTTTCTCCGTTGCTGGGAGACCCTGGGAAAGGTCTCACACACACACACAGACACACACACACACGGTTGCACAAACCTTTGCATGTCAACCCTGCACAAACCTTTGCACGTCAACCGTGGTCAGTCTGGAAACTGTGAGCAGTTTACTTCTCTCCTCTGAACTCCAGCTTCCTCATCAGTGGGTTTTTGTGGGGACAACATGGGACCACTCACACTGAGAACTTCTCCCAGGCCAGGTGCAGAACAGATGCAAAGTGTGGACCTGACCCTTGTCAGTGCTGCCTAAGGCCACAGCTTGGTCGGGGCTTCTATAACTGCGCTGTGCAATGTGGGAGCCACTGGCAGGTGGTGGTGACTTAAATCTGCATTAAACATTAAAAAACAATTCACATTAAACAAGGGTTCAGTCCAGTTCCTCCATCTCATGAGCCACTTTCCAAGGGTTCAATGCCCATGTGTGCTTAGTGGCTACCAACAGCCCAGAACAGATGCAGAATGTGCCCATTGGTGCAGAGGTCTAGCAGACATTGGATGGCATTGACCTAGAACCTCAGGGGTGGGGGGTGGGGAGAACAAACAGCTGGAACATTTGCCAAAAATGCAGATCCCTGCCCTCTCCCTGAAGGGTCTTCTGTGGGGCATCCAGAGCCCGGTGCCCAGGATGCTGGGATCAGACAGGAAGCCACGCCAGGTGCTTCTACTGAGGGGCACTCAGAGACATGCTGTGCAGATGGGACAACCTGCCAAGACCCCACCTCGAGAAAAGGGACTGCCGTTTACGAGGCTTTTGCTGTAAGCTCTCGTGTGCCCTCACTAGTGGAGCAGCTAAGTAGGCCTGAAGGCTCTGTCCCTTGGACCACTTGTGTATCCCAGGCCCTCACGTTTTCCGGGTGAAAGGGACTCACATCTTGTCTCCCCAAATCACAGTGTGTTATACCCCGGGCCCCCCACATGACCAAACCTGTCATTTTATTGCTGAGCCCAGTGACCCAGAAACACACCACTTGTCACGGAGCCCGTGTGCGAGTCCCATCCACCAACAAATACCCTCGGCTCTCCAGAACATTTTAACGGCAATGACTTTCAGACAGAGAGAGCTGGCAAGGGGGCCCAGAGCCGTGTCTTGAAAATGAATCACGGAGAGCTAGCTGGAGCCAGACCCTTGGTTTCTACATAACTGGTGCTTATTTCTGTTCATTCAGGGCTTGCTCTGGATTCACTTGAGTTCTGGAAAATTCATCAGTGGGACCCAGAGGAGGGCTGGAATGCCCGTCTATGGGGCGGTGTGGTTGCAACCTGGAGCGCCTACCGCCACCCAGCCCTCCAAGGCTGGCCGGCGATCACCAAAGAACGTTCCCGTTAACTCGAGCCCATGCAGTCTCCAGTCCAAAGCCAGCCTCTTTCCCACGACGCCTAGAGGATTGCACATGGTGTTGGGCGGCCCCGGATCCCCGTTCCATCGTCTCCTGGTCTCCAAAGGGCACCAGCTCAGGACCAGCTTGGGTGCTGGGCACTGCAGGGACCGAAAGGGACAAATTGCAGCCCTGCCTTTGCAGAGCTCGTGTTTGGTGGCAGCAACACGCTTTGTCAGCCGCTCACCGCAGTGCACCCAGGACGCTTTGGACAAATCACATGCGAAGTCACCACTGTGGGCCCGGAGAGGCTGAGACAGATTCTGGGAGGGAGAGATGGAGGGAGGGAGGGAGGGAGACGAGGAGGGAGGAAGGGAAGAAGAGAAGGAAGGAGGGAAGGAAGTTTCAGGGAGGAAGAAACACCTCCCTAAACACCTCCCTGCAGAATGAATATCCGGAAGGATTAAGTGCAACTAGGAGTCCATCTTGCACCTGAAGCCCAGGAGGACCTGGCAGGGCTGACCTGTGACCCTGTGGCCTGTGGTCCCTGGGAGGGTGGAAGGCCCATAGAAGGCAATGGCGGGCTGTTGGGCTGTTCATGGCAAAGGGCCATGTCTGCCATCATGCACGTGACTTCTGTCCCCAGCTGCCACTGAAATGAGTGAAAGGCACCAGCCAGCTCCTCTGTGTACCCCTTGCTCCTCCAAGTCCAGCGCAGGACCTGGCACACAGGGGCCACAAGGGACCCCCAAAGGCTCAGGACGCAGACCCCTGAAGAACTGCCTGCAGCTTGACTCCCACAAACGGGAAGTTCCTGGCACCTGCTGATCCGGCCCAGCCCGGCCCAGCCTGTCCCACTTCTAATGTGGGTCTGTCCTGACGGTTCTTCTTTTATGTTTTGAGACAGGGTCTCATTCTGTCACCCAGGCTGGAGTGCAGTGACACAATCACGGCTCACCGCAGCCTCTATCTCCTGGGCTCAGGCTATTCTCCCACTTCAGCCTCCCGAGTAGCTGGGACTACAAGTGTGTGCCTAAGCCCAGATAATTTTTTATTTTTATTTTTTGTAGAGACAGAGTCTCACTATGCTGCCTAGATTGGTCTCGAAATCCCAGCCTCAAGCGATCCTCCTGCCTCAGCCTCCTAAAGTGCTGGGATTACAGGCATGAGCCCCCATGCCCAGATGAGTTTTGTGTTTCTTTAGGCCAGAGTTCCTTGGCCTCGGTACTACTGACATTTTTAGGGGGATCATTCTCTGTTATGGGAGCCATCCTGCGCTTTGTAGGAAGTCCAGCTGCCTCCACTCTGGCCTCTGCCCAATGGATGACGGTAGTATCCCCCCGTTTGTCATAAAAAGCTTCCCTAACATTGCCACATGCCCCCTGGAGGGGGAGCAAAATTGCCATTTGATGAGAACCATGTATATGCATGGACTTGGGGTCCTTGGCTGGACCTTTTGGCAGGTCACAGAATGAGTGTACACGCACCCAGGTCTTTCTCAGAATAAGTGACCATCTCTCAGGGCTCACACCCTTAAAGGCACAGACCCTTGATCTGGAAACGTCAGAAACTTTCTCTGTAAAGGGTTGGACAGGACACACTGTTGGTTTTGTGGCCATAAGGCCTCTGTTGTCATGACTCCACTCCATGGTTGTAGGGTGACAGCAACTGTAAAGAGTAAGCCAGAATGGGCATGGCTGTGCCCCAAGGGAACTTTATGAACATTGAAATTTGAATTTCATATCATTTTTACGTGACATAAAATATTCTTTTTTTTTCTCCCAACCACTTAAAGATGGAAAAACCATTGTTAGCTTGCCATCCAGACGAGCACAAGTATGGCGTGGATGTGTCCCGTGGCTGTGGTTTGTGACCCCGTTGTAACCAAAGCCCCTCCTTCTGCAGATGCCCTGGTGCCCTGACCCTACACCTGTGGCCTGCTTTTCCCTGCCCGCCTGGGATCCCATATCCTGACCCTGCAAGGGGTCGGCCCAGCTGGCCTCCGATGCGGGACACACTGGATGCTCCAACTCTCTAAAGGAAACGGGAAGTGTCTGGTGAGGAAGGAAAAGAGATTGACATTATCAGGAAAGAGGTGGATTGATCGGTGACAGGAGTTAATCCCACACTGTGAGAAAGTCATCAACGTGGGACAGCAGGGTCAGGAAAACCTGCGGCAGGTGGCTTATCAGAACCCGGTTATCAGAACCCGGTTATCAGAACCCAGCTAAATATATCTGGCTGAAAGAAAGATAATTCCATTGTCTGGGGATAGGGGCTTTCCTGGGTCTTCTCAGTGGCCCCGTGGTCTGCCCAACACACACAACTGGCCTCAGACACCCTCGCCCAAAGGAATTCTACCCTCTGGAGACCGGCTGCCCTGTTTATAGCTCTGTCTTGTACCTTCTCAAGATGGTAATTTCATGCCCATCCATAAATCTCTCCCTCCAAACTGGTGCTTGTAGGACAGTGGAGGTAACGCCAGGAACCAAAATTGCTGAACTCGGCATCTGGGGTTGCCGAGGCGGAGACACAATTAGGATCCCAGCAAGGAAGCGGCCTGGGCCTTGTCAGAGGCAGGACACGTTGGCTGCGGGCGAGGGTGGGGCCCGGAGGTCCTGTGGGCCAACAGGGCACAGCTGGCCTCGGGGCGGGGAGGAAGTGAGGGCGGCCCTCGCGAGCCCAGCTGGCCAAACCCCGGCCAGTGCAGGGATTCGAGACTCCGGTGGAAGCCAGATGTCCTGACCCAGCCTCACTGCGTGTGTCTCTTGCTGGGCAAGGTCCAAGCTCTGTCTCGCGGTTTTGTGGGAGTGAGATATGGCCGTGTACCCCACACTCACTTCAGAATGCACAAAAGGGCCTGCTCTGAAGTCCCCTGGCCACCGTGGCCAAACAAAGACACAGGGTCTCTTCCCTGTCGGTCTGAAAGTTGACCATGCTAGAAAGACACATGCCACGTGGGCCAGCCTGCTGCCTTCCAGCAACTGACTGGTGGGGAGACCCTGGGCGTGCCAGTCGTCTGCTCTGGGCCCAATCGCCCTCACCATCGAGGGGGGGATTGGAGATGGATCTGCGTTTCAGATGTAACGTTGCCAGCGAGCCCTGCTCTTGATCTCTCGATCTCTCTCACGTCCACCCACACATGCTGGAGAGGATTATCCTCGGGAAACTGGTCCCATGGACCAGGGTGGGGGGGCTCTGGCTTCAGGCAACTCTGGGTTCACCCAATCACCCATGTGCAGGAGAGGTACTCGGGCTCCTGCCAGCTGGGTATTGAGTGACCACACGAGCATGCACCAGACAGGGGTTCCGGGTTACCTGCTGAGTGGCAGAGATGTTTCCCCAGGCTCCACCTCCTCCTGGCTCCTCTGTGTTCCCCCAGGAAGGCTCAGCCTGGGTCTGGTATTCACAAAGGAGGGTTTTTCCTAATCCCAGTGAGGTCAGGGCCAGAAAGCCCGATGTGATATCCAGACGACATGTTCCCCCACCCACACACCAAAGCGCCAGATAGGAAGCCACTATTCACACACAGGGACACCTTCAGCCCAGGGACATGGAGGGAGACCACCCTGAGACCTCATCCCAGTTGGGGGTCTCAGGATACAGCCATGACCCATCCAAGCGGATTGCTTCTGTGATGAGTAGAAATGGTTGCCATGCTTGGGTGCGGGGCCAGGGCAGGAAGTGTGACCTCCTTGTCACTCCCAACCCTGCAAGCACAAAGCCCTCACACTGGACCTAGGATTCACATCCTCTCCCCACCCAACCTGATCCAGCCTGTCGCAGACCCTCCGGCGGTCTTCATGGGTGTTTACTTCATGGGCAGCACACATTCCAAGGGGGCAAGATGTCGCCCCCACCTGGAGAAGCCCCTGACCAGCTGCAGAGACACGGGAACGGGTCGTTAGAATCCACCAGAGTGGGAACAGGAGCTTGGGGAGTGGACAGGCTGAGTTTGAACCTAACTCTGACATGGCTCCCTACGAGTCCCACCCCCACCATGCACAGGACACAGGGGGAACCAACAGCTAGCTGGAGTCCATGCCCACACGGAGCAGTGGCATGGGTGGCACGTGGGTCAGCGTGCTGTCCAGCCTCTTACCACCCACTGTGCTGGTCTTGCTCCCCCAGATGGCTGCCTCCACCACGGCATAGCCTTTCACATATTTCCCTTCCTATACCTCCTCCAGGAAGCCCCCCGTCCTTCTAGGACCCAGAACCCACCCCTTAGTCCCTATCCGACCCCCACCTCCCTCTGCAAAGCAGCTGAGACCTCCCCACTGCAGGATTGACCCCTGCAGTCCCTCTGAGGAAGGCAGGCCGGAGCTTGGTCCCTGTCCCTATGACCACTTGTCTACCCTGGTCACCAAGGAGGGGCCTGGCAGGCTAGGCACGTTCGAGAGTCCCTCAGAAGGGAAGTGAACGAGCCTTAGGACAAACAAAATACTGATGGATCTTAGGAAATGGAAACCATCAAATCCTTTCTCTGGCAGGAGAACCAAGAGAAGGGCTGGAGAGAGCCAAGGAGGGTTCCGGCACTGGCCCATCGGGCTCGGAGCAGATGGTCGAAGCATCAGCCCAGGAGCCAGCTCCTGGCGTCTCCGTGCATGGAAATCCACATGTGCAGGGCTGCAGGAAGCTCATAAAGGTGACCAGTCTGGAGTTGGGCCGGGAAGCAGGAAACGGCCTGAGCAGCGCAGGCCAGGAGAGAAGGCTCACGGCAGCCCCACAGCCTGCCTTTTTCAGGACTCCCTGTCTGGGGTCCCGAGACCCAAGGACCAGGACCTAGAGAGACGCTCTCCAGGGGAAGAGATACTGGATCAGCAGGTCCCCGGCAGGAACCTGGAATTCAGGAGGCTGTGACATCAGCTAGAGGAAGAGGATTTGGATGTTGCACTCAGGGCAGAGGGGGTCTGATGGTTCTGCGGGGGGTTACATGGGAAAGAGCATTTGTGTTAGCACCCAGGGGGCTTTGGCCACAGGTAACAGAAGGCTAAGTGACCCAATGCCAGGAGGAGTCCCGGTCTCAGAAGTGCTAAGCGAATGTGAAGGCAGCTGCAGGACTGTTGGACTGAGCAGTGCCTTAAAGGCCCTGGATCCTTAATGAGCAGCCCTGGGCACCACATCCTATACACTCATGTCCTGAGGCAGAAGAGCACTAGATCTTTCTGGGTCTTTAAGATCATACGTGCTGGCCAGGCACGGTGGCTCACACCTGTAATCCCAGCGTTTTCGGAGACCAAGGCAGGAGGATCTCTTGAGCCCAGGAGTTCAAGACCAGCCCGAGCAATTTGGTGAGACCTTGTCTCTACAGTAAATTAAAAAATTAGCCAGACGTGGTGGTGTACATCTGTAGTTCCAGCTACTTGGAAGGCTGAGGTGGAAGGATCACCTGAGCTCAGGAAATTGAAGCTGTGTTGAGCCGTGATGGACTCTTGGAAAAAAAAATTGTAAGTGCTAAAGATCTTTCCAAGAAAAGTCTACACCCCTCTCGGTCCTTCCCAGAGAAGAAGAGAACCACATGATTGGCTTAAAGTAGAGATCAGCCCCCTTTCTGGAGCTGGGAAGAAGGTTCCTGAGCTCCTAGATCTGCTGGTCCAGTCACCGAGGGTCAACTCTCTGCAGACCCAAGGGACTCCACCAGGCCAGTTTGACCTTGCCCTCCCTCAACCTCCCATCCCAGGCTTCCTTATTCATGGTGGGGGGGTTACAAGAACTACTCAGTGCTCATGCCTGTGCA
Organism: Carlito syrichta; assembly: GCF_000164805.1. Classification (NCBI taxonomy): domain Eukaryota; kingdom Metazoa; phylum Chordata; class Mammalia; order Primates; family Tarsiidae; genus Carlito; species Carlito syrichta. Next base: position 29,034 of record NW_007246177.1, read on the forward strand.
ATCCGGAAGAAAAAGGAGTTCATGCCCCACAGGGGAATGCTTTGACCAACAGGCGTAGAGGCTGGTGGATAAATGTTTCCCTCCTGGAGTGACTGTCCTGACTGGTGTGAGACTTCCCAGACCCTGTCCCATGAGGGTCTTACCTCACTTCTATCCTACGTCCGCCCCATGGGGCTGCACCCCAATAAAGGTGTAGCACAGAGGTGTCAACCTTTTGGCTTCCCTGGGCCGCATTGAGCAAGTAGGAATTCTCTTGGGCTGCACATAAACTATGTAATATAGTTAGTATATAGACATAAGAAGGCTTCTTTTTGGAATTTTTTTTTTTTTGAGTCGCAGTCTCACTCTGTTGCCCATGCTGGAGGACAGTGGCATGCTCATGGCCATTGCAGCCTCAACCTGCTGGGCTCAGGCGATTCTTCCACCTCAGCCTTCCAAGTAGCTGGAACCACAGGTGTGCGCTACCATGCCCAGCTTATTTTTTGATTTATTGTAGAGACGAGGTCTCGCCATGTTGCTCAGGCTGTTATGAAGTTTAGAAAAATGAGAACAATGCAAAACTAGTGGGAAATTTGACCTTGGTTTTGTAAAGTTAATCTGTCAATGTCTGGTTTGATGGAAGTGCTCGCAATTCTTAGTGAGTTCTCAAGGTGCTCATCAGAAATGCGTGTTTGAATTTTGTTCTTCATGTGCTCCATAAGTGAAAACAGCTGCTCACAAATGTATGTGCTGCCCAAAAGTGATGGCATTAATAAGGCGCGATTGTGAACTTCAAAAATGGAACTATGCATGGAGTCATGAAGAAGATAAACACTAAAAAACACATGACAATGGCCAGGTGCAGTGGCTCAAGCCTGTAATCCCAGCACTTTGGAAGGCCGAGGTGAGAGGATTGCCTGAGCCCAGGAGTTTGAGACCAGCCTGAGCAACT
>NW_007246177.1:29984-30592 GCF_000164805.1 Carlito syrichta
ATGTTACTAGCTGTCCTGGGCCACATGTGGCCCATGGGCTGTGGGTTAGACATGACTGTTGCAGCATACAAGTCTTTGCTAAGGCTAAGACAGCCACGTTTTCTGAGCACATGAATGGCACAGAAAAGGGTGAGCTCTGAAGCCAACCAGCCAACGAGAAAGAGAAACTGGGGTAGGTAACTAACAGTAGCTGCTAAAACTATGTATTTTAACAAAATTTGAAATCCAAGAAACAGGGAGAAAACGTGGAGGGGAACATATTTGTCCTGTGTAATACCTTAAGGAAAAAAAAAAGCTCTAGGTCAAGACAGTTTTATGAGAGAGACTCTTTCAAATGTTCTAGAAATATTCTTAGAATTATTTTACATTAGGGTGATTTATTCCCAAGGGTTTCAGATCACGATAGGAGTGACAATTCCATTCATTTTATGGAGCCACATAATCCTTCCAACAAAATCAAACTGATAGAAAATAAAAGCGAATGTATGCGTACTTCTATGGATCAAACACTGGTTGAAGCATTTTATTTGTTGAGTGATACAGATAGAATCTTTGTCACCCACTTTACATAAAAGAAACTGAGGCACAGAAATGTCAAGTTACATGCT
>NW_007246177.1:30612-62318 GCF_000164805.1 Carlito syrichta
CAACAACAACAAACACATGATGTCAAAATATTGTGTGGGACCATGTTACTAGCTGTCCTGGGCCACATGTGGCCCATGGGCTGTGGGTTAAACATGACTGTTGCAGCATACAAGTCTTTGCTAAGGCTAAGACAGCCACGTTTTCTGAGCACATGAATGGCACAGAAAAGGGTGAGCTCTGAAGCCAACCAGCCAACGAGAAAGAGAAACTGGGGTAGGTAACTAACAGTAGCTGCTAAAACTATGTATTTTAACAAAATTTGAAATCCAAGAAACAGGGAGAAAACGTGGAGGGGAACATATTCGTCCTGCGTAATACCTTAAGGGAAACAAAAAGCTCTAGGTCAAGACAGTTTTATGAGAGAGACTCTTTCAAATGTTCTAGAAATATTCTTAGAATTCAAGACAGTTTTATGAGAGAGACTCTTTCAAATGTTCTAGAAATATTCTTAGAATTATTTTACACTAGGGTGATTTATTCCCAAGGGTTTCAGGTCACGATAGGAGTGACAATTCCATTCATTTTATGGAGCCACATAATCCTTCCGACAAAATCAAACTGATAGAAAATAAAAGCGAATGTATGCGCACTTCTATGGATCAAACACTGGCTGAAGCATTTTATTTGTTGAGTGATACAGATAGCATCTTTGTCACCCACTTTACATAAAAGAAACTGAGGCACAGAAATGTCAAGTTACATGCTTAAGTTTACAATGTACTGGCAAGAGTGGCGTCCAGCTCTGGAGGGTGTATGTGAGAGCACATGGTCTTAATTTCTCCAAAGCACTGCTGCAAAAGGACTAGCCTCCTTTATGAATTCAGATGGAAAAAGTCCAAGAAAAAAAGATCGGAAGTCAAATCAGTAGTGTGCCAATGATTAATCTACTAGAAAAAAAAGCAAGAATGTGAGGACATTGTTTTTAATCCCTATACTTTTTTTAAAGTTTTCGTTTATTATTGGGTTGATAAATAATTGTCACATATGATAAAAATCTACAACCAAGACCCACGTTGCCAATCCCCAGCCTAGCGCACAGAATATCCCCCCGTGCCTGGTCCCAATTCACCCCTCTCTCCTCCCTCAGAGGTAACCACACACCTGAATGTCAGGTTGCTCATTCCCATGATTTTTTTTTAAGTCAAAGTCTCACTCTGTTGCCCAGGCTGGAGTGCAGTGGCGTGATCATGGCTCACTTCAGCCTCGACCTCCTTGATTCCGGCGATCCTTCCATCTCAGCCTCCAAAGTACAGGTGCACGCCACCATGCCCCGCTAATTTTTTGATTTATGGTAGATACAAGGTCTCGTTATATGTGTCCAGGCTGGTCTTGAACTCCTGGACTCAAACAATCCTTTCGCCTCGGCTTCCCAAAGTGCTGGGATTACAGGCATGAGACACCACACCTGCCCTGTTTCTTCACTCTGTGTACTGTTTAATGAATAAAAGTTCTTCATTTAAATTCCAGCATGAAAATTAATCTCTCCCCTTCTGGTATCACTCCTTTCATCTAGTTGGAGAACTCCTTACCTACTTTGAACTTATAAATATATTGACCTCTATCATCTCCTAAGAACTGTACAATTTTGCCTTTTAGCTTAGAGCTTTAATTGACTTCTAATTAATTCTTATAAATGTCGTGAGATAGAGAGGATCGTATCTAATTTTATTTATCTGTTTGTTTAGGTATGGACAAGTGATTATCCTTGAATTATTTATTTAAAAGTCTATTTTATCCTCTCTGACCTGCAATGTTGCCTCTACCAAGTTCTCAGATGCTTATAGGTCTATTTGTGACTCTGTTCCTTTGGTCGTTGCATTTATTTGCGTGACATTGCAAGGCTTCATTACTTTAGTTTTACAATAACTCTTGCAATCTGGGAAATTCAGTTCTACTCCATGTTGTTCTTTTTCAGGAACGTCTTGTTATTTTATGATCCCTTGGTATTCTACATAAATATCAATGTTGCGCGCACACACACACACACACACACACACACACACACACACACACACACACTTGCCCACATCTGGGGATTTTGCTGGAATTTTATTGGTCAATGAATGAATTTGGGAAGAACTGAGATGAGATTCTATCATTCGCAAACATGAGGTCCTTCCATTTATTTCGATTTTCTTAAAAGTCTCAATACAATTTACAATTTTCTCTATGAAAGGTCTTGTACATAAATGATCAGATTTATTTTTTAAGTTTTTAAAATATTTGACTGATTGATTGATGGGGTCAGGGTCTCACTCTGTTGCCCAGGTTGCAGTGCAGTGGCCCGATCACAGTTCACTGCAGCCTTGACCTCCTGGGCTCAGGTGATCCTCCCACCTCGGCCTCCCAAGTAGCTGGGACTACAGCTACACATCACCACACCCAGCTAATTTTTAAGCTTATAGTAGAGATGAGGGTCTCACTGTGTTGCCCAGGCTGGTCTCAAACTCTTGGGCTCAAGCAATCCTCCCACCTCACTTCTCCACTCAGTGCCAATTTTTTTGTAGCTGATTTTCTCAACCAGGGATGGTGGAGTATATTTAATCCACTAGTGGGAGTCCTTTGGCGTTGCAGCAGTGGGCTTGTGTGAGTCAATTTTGGGTTGCTTATGACAGAATATCTGAAGCTGAGTAGTTCGTAAATAAAAGGAATTTATTTCTTACAGTTATGGAGTCTGAGAAGTCCAAGGTGAGGGACCATATCGAGTGAGGGTCTTCTTGCCAGTGGGAACTCTCTGTAGTGTTCCAAGGTGGCACAGGGCATCCCATGGTCAGGGGACTGAGCTCAAGTCTCGTCCCCTCTTCTTATAAAGCCCCTAGTCCCACCTGCATGATAACCCACTGATCCTTTAATCCATGACTGCCACAATGGGGATTAAATTTTGACATGGGTTTTAGAGGGGACAAATGTCTAGATCATAGCAGACTCCTGTGATAATCCTTTCATTGGGCAGGTCTTGGCCTTGGGCTGTTCTCTATATCCTGGAAGGCCACAGACAGAAGCTGACATTCATCTGAGATCATCATGGCAGATAATGACACATTATTGGCATGATGATAACTCAAGATCATCATAGCAAAAAATAATCCACATATCTTTTCCCTTTTTTTGAATCAGAATCTCACTCTGTTGCCCAGGCTAGAGTACAGTGGCATACTCATGGCCACCACAACCTTGACCTGCTGGGCTCAGGTGATCCTTCCACTTCAGTCTTCCAAGCAGCTGGAACCACAGGTATGCACCACCATGTTGGCTAATTTCTTGATTTATTGTAGAGACGATGTCTCATCAAGTTGCCCATGCTGGTCTCTTACCCCTGAACTCAGGCAATTCTCTCGTCTCTGTCTCCCAAAGTGCTGGGATTATAGCCGTGAGCCACCATGCCCAGCAATCCACATATGTGCATTCTGATATGTGGATTATTTTGTCTCAGAGAATCCCTCCTTTTGCCAGGAGGGCACTTTGTCAAAGTGATTTTAAAATTAAAATTAATCTCAAAGTATAAACAGGTGAGAATAGTAGCCAAGACAGCAGGGGGAAAAATAAGCAGTGAGTAGCGACATACAACATCCCACATTAAAGCATGACATGAAACCTCAAAAATTTCAAATGTAGGGCACTCGCTCATGTCACAACCAAAGATCAATAAAAATGAATTACAATGTCCAGAAATTGACCCCATTATAAGTGGCATTTTCAATCTAGAGAATTCTCTCTAGAGCTAGAGAGAATGCTTTAACAAATAACCAATGGTTGGATAACTGTACGTCATTTGGAAACATGTTCAGTGAGGGTGATATTATACACCACAACAGGATCCAGATGAATCAGTCAAATGTGGAAAGTGAAAACATAGAAGGATATTAAAAGTGAAAGATAATATTTATACAATCTCCAGGTAGGGAAGACATTTGTTAACCTAAGAAGCAAAGGAAGAAAATATACAATAAAATTTACAAATATTCAAACTCCTATTAGTAAGAGAACATTGTGAATCAAACAAATAGGCAAAGTAGAGAAGTGTGTGAGAGACCAAGATTTATAGTCTTTAAATGCCTTTAAAGAGCTATTACAAATTAATAAAGATCAGAAAGTGACATAAACAGAATATGTGTACTAAAAATGCTCAAGTTCACTAATAGTCAAAGAAATGTACATTGGAAAGAATATAGCTTTCAGACTTACCAACATTTTTGTCAGTGATAGCACTGTGTTGGCAAGGTTTGGATGAGTGTATATTTCCTGTCCTGGTGCTAAATTGAATTGTGATTTCTGGAGGATGATTTGGCATTACATGTCAAGAGCTATAAAAGTATTCCAGCTCTTTTTCTTAACCATTCCTTTGTGCAATTGTTTTCCGAGGATAGATTGGGCTAAGACAAATATTAGATGATTGTTACTAGCAAAACAGTAACAACCATAAAATCAATATCTAACAATAGAAACTGACTAAATATATTATGGTATGCCTAAATAATATGACACATGATGAAACAAATATTAAAAATCAGGCTTTGGACAGTGAAACAAAAGCAGCACAATGGAACTAAGATAGTAAAAAAAGATAAATAGTGCTGGGGAAACTGTACAGTCTCATGTAAAAAAAAAAAAAGAATCTAGACACAGACCTCACACTCTTCACAAAGACTAACTCAAAATGGACCATAGACCTAAATTAAAAACACAAAACTATAAAACTCCTAGACAATAACATAGGAGAAAACCTCGATGGCCTTGGATATGGTGATGACTTTTTAGATACAATATCAAAGGCATAATTCATGAAAGAAATGATTGATAAGCTGGAATTCATTCAAATTAAAAACTTGTGCTTTGCAAAAGGCAATGTCAAGAGAATGAGAAGACAAGCCACAGGCTGTGAGAAAATATCTGCAAAAGAAACATCTAATAAAGGATTGTTATCCAAAACATACAGAGGACTTAAAACTTAACAAGAAGAAAATAAGCAATCCAACTTAAAAATGGGCAAAAGACATGAACAGGCACTTGATCAAAACAGATATACAGTTGTTCAGCATCATATGTCATTAGGGAATTGCAAACTAAAACAAGGCACCACCATACACCTAGAAAGAGTAAAATCCACAACACTGACAACACTAATGATGCGAAGTAACAGGAACTCACTTATTGCTGGTGGAAATGCAAAATGGAACAGCTACTTTGGAAGACAGTTTGACAGTCTTTAACAAAACTAAACGTACTCTTACCACACAGTGGGGTGATCACATGCCTTGGTAGTTATTTAAAGATATTGAAAACTGATGTCCACAATAAACATGCTTGTGGATGTTTACAGCAGCTTTATTCAAAATTGCCAAAACTTGAAAGTAACCAAATGTCCTTCAGGAGGTCAATGGATATGCAAACTGTGGTACATTCAAGTAATTAGATATTATTCAGAGCTAAAGAGAAAAGTGCTATCCATTCATGGAAAAAAACACAGAGAGGTAAATGCATATTACTAAGCGAAAGAAGCCAATCTGGAAAGAACCACAAAATTCCAACTATATGACATCTTGGAAAAGGTAAAACTATGGAGACAGTAAAAGAATCAGTGATTGCCAGCTTTGGATGTTGGAGAAAATAGGTGGAACCTAGAGAATTTTTTAGGGCAGCAAAGCCATTCTATGTGATATGGTAATGATGGATGCATGTCATCATACAAGAGGGGATCCCCCAAAACAACCAGAATTATCTTTTGGAGGGTGGGCCCCTTGGAGTACAGGCTTCCCCCACTAGGCAAGTATTCTAGGAACCCATCGGCATCAGTGGACCAGTTAGCATTGTTGTGAGAGTCTGCATTCAGCTTCACTGAATCTTTTTTGGAGACTCTTTCAACACATTTGTCCATTTCATGACGGGTGATTTACAAGTGCACCTGCCCACAGCATGCTGAGTGTTCAGCAGTTTTCGACCCTAAACAGCAGGACCTCCATGCCCTCCCTGTTCACCCAATCTCGTCCCTAATGACTTGTTTCTGTTTCTCTGGATGAAAAAAGTCCTCGATGGGAAACATTTTGCCGATGTGGAAGAAAGTGAGACAAAAACTGGCACAAGCACTCAAAAGCATCCAAATGGATGAGTTCAAAAACTGTTTTGAGCAGTGGGATCAATATCTCAATGGATGTATTGCATCAAATGGAGAGGACTTGAAAGATGACTGAGGGTAAACATGCAAGAATAAATACAAAACTTTTTATAAATAAATTATGGGGTTTTTAAAGTCCCCCTTGTACATTTTTCAAAGTTCATAGAATTAAAAAAAAGTCAACCCCAGGCCGGGTGCAATGGCTCATGCCTATGATCCCAGCACTTTGGGAGGCCGAGGTGAGAGGATTGCCTGAGACAACGGGCTCGAGACCCGCCTGGGCAACTTGGCGAGACCTCATCTCTACAATGAATAAAAAAATTAACCAGGCATAGTGGCGAGTGTCTGTAGTTCCAGCTAATTGGAAGGCTGAGGCCGAAGGATCACCTGAGCCCAGCAGGTTGAGATTGCAGTGGCTGTGAGCATGCCATTATACTCCAGCCTGAGTGACAAAGTGAGACTCTGACTCAAAAAAAAGAGCAAACCCTCACATAAACTCTGGGCTTTATGGGTTCATGAATTATAACAAATGCACCTGTCTGGCGGTGGAACTTATACATGTGGGGGGGGCGGGGGTTAGATGGGAACTCTTTGTACTTTCTGCTCAATTTTGCTGTGAACCTAAACTGCTCTAAAAAACAAAGTTTATTAATCAAAAAGTACAATAAATGCTATGGTCAGAGTGTTTGTATCCTTTCATGAGTGGGAGTAGCACAAAAGAGGCCCAGAGAGCTGCCATGCCCTTTTCCACAATGTGAGGACACAGCATGAAGACGCCATCAATAAACCAGGAAGCTGACCCTCTCCAGATGCTGGGACTTGCTGTCACCTTGGCTTTGGACTTCCCAGCCCCCAGAATTGTGAGAAATACATTTCTGTTGTATTTTAGGTGACCCAGTTTTTGGCATTTTGTTACAGCAGAACCAACGGACTAAGATAGAAAATTGGTACCAAGAAGTGAGGGTGTATCTATAATATACAAGTATGTTGAAGCAGCTTTAGAACTGCATTATGGGTACAGGGGTTGACAGAGTTTTCAAAGGCAAGCTAGAAAAAACCCACACTATGAAGAGACTGTTAGGTGTAGTTCTGGTTAGGAGAGGAAGAGTTGTAGTGAAATCCTGGGTCTTCTTAGTGACTACCTAAGTGGTCCAAGTAGAATGTTGGTAGAAATATGAACACTGAAGCTTGTTCTGATGAGTTCCCAGATGGAACATGTATGAGAAACTGGAGAAAAGTTCATCCTTGCTACAAAGGGACACAGAACTTAGCTGAGCTGTGTTTGTGTCCAGGTGTTTTGTGGAAGGTAGGACTTGCAAACAATAAAACAGGAGATTAGGCAGAAGAAATTCCTAAGCAAAGTATTGATGGTACAGCTTGGCTTCTCTTAAATGCTTATAGTAAAATACAAGAAGAGAGGAAAGATTTAAAGATGGAATTTTTTATCAAATGGGAAGCAAAACTTTAAAAGTGGGAACATTCTTAGCCTATCCTGATCGAAAAGAATGAGAAAGTGTGTTCAAGAGAGAACATCAAGGGTGTGACCAATTGACCATCTGAGAAGGAGACTATTCAGCCGTCCAAACTGAAGCCAGAAGCTATTGTCCAAGAGGGACCTCAAAGGCATTTCAGAGATTCTGAGATCTGTTCCTCCCATCACAGGTCCAGAGTGCCAAGGCCTGGGGAAAAACATGATTTTTTTTTTTTTTTTTTTTTACTGGAAGCCTCATGCCACTGCCTAAGCTGGAGTGCAGTGGCACACTCACAGCCACCACAGCCTCAACCTGCTGGGTTCAGGCAATCCTTCCACCTCAGCCTTCCAAGTAGCTGGAACTACAGGTGCACACTGCCACACCCGGTTAAATAAATTTTATTGTAGAGATGAGGTCTCACCAAGTTGCCCGGGCTAGTCTTGAATCCACAGGCTCAGGCAGTCCACTCACCTTGGCCTCCCAAAGTGTTGGGATTACAGGCTGAGCCACTGAGCTCGGCTGAGCAACATGATTTTAAAGGAGCCACCCAGAATCCAGTGGGCGCAAGCGAGGCACAGCCACATTGGCTGTCACTCTGGGGGGCCCCAGGAGTAGACCTGGGCTGTGTCTGCACCATGCTGTCCTCACCAGCTCACAGAATGCTCGAGCCACTGAGCTATGGCTGCCTTCACCTAGATTTCTTTTCTTTTTTTTTTTTTTTTGATTTATTGTAGAGATGAGGTCTCACCAAATTGCCCAGGCAGGTCTCAAACCTGCAGGCTCAGGCAATTCACTCACCTCAGCCTCCCAAGGCGCGGAATTACAGTCTGAGCCACCTAGCCCGGCTTTCACCTAGATTTCATAGTATAGAGTCACCTGGAGCCCCAGGTGCCCAACTCAAGCAGAGGGCGTCCTCAAGGGTGGGGCCCTTCCAGAGAGGCTCCTCCTGGGGTAATGTCTGGTAGAGCCATGAGGGCAGAGCTGTCCCCTCTACTCCAGACCAGTAGAGCCACTGGCCAACAAAGCCATGAGGACAGGACCCCCAGAGTCTTAGGCCCAATCCTTGACCAAGGGTCTGAACTGGGGCATGCAGTTAAAGGTTATGACTGAGTCTTAAGATGTACCGTTGCTTGCCCTGTTGGGTTTCAGACTTGCTTGGAACTTGTTACCTTTTTCTTCTTTCCTGTTTTTCTCTTTTGGAATGGGAGTGTCTAACCTATGCATGTTTCACCTTTGTAATTTGGAAGCATGCGACTTGGTTGACTTCACAGGTTCACAACTGGAGAGAGATTTGCTCAGGATAACTCATACCTTGAGTCTCACCCATATCTGGTTTAATAAAGGGAAAAAAAGTAAATGGGCTTTGAGGACTGTTTAGCTGCAGGGAAAATGTCCACAAGTAATTTGAAGTGACAGAGCAGAGATCCAAACTGAGGAAGGATGTGACTGACCCACTCAACCAGTATTTATTGTGTGTCATACCATGGGCCAGCACAGAGGATCCCAACTCAGTGTGTGTGTGTGTGTGTGTGTGTGTGTGAGAGAGAGAGAGAGAGAGAGAGAGAGAGAGAGAGAAAGAGAGAGACAGACAGACAGACAAAGACAGAGACACAGGAAAAGAGAAAGAGAGAGAGGTTGGTTTGGAAATAAAACTGAACTGAGTGTGCATGAATGGAATTAGAATTCCAAGACAAACTCAATCCAAATTCAGCTTAGCCCTGAACAGTGGGCCCAACCTGTCTCCACACCATGGTATCTCTGGTGGAAGGAGGGTGCCAGAGGAGGATCTCTCCCAGAGGGCTGCCATACTAAGGGAGACCCAGTAACATGCTGACATCCAAAAGGCACCGCAAGCTGTGAAGGGCTGTGCAACCGTCCCTCCTGATTGCAAGTGAGAATCACGGTGGTGGCTCTGCGTATCTAGAATTGCTGTCAGCCCAACACAAACCTCCCAAGGGACCAGGACCCAGAGTGGGAAGATCACGGGCATGGAGCAGAGGAGTTATGGGAGAGGAGAGAGAGATTAGCATTTCCAGGGAAAATTCTCTCCTTCTCCCTCTCTCTGTCTTTCTTCTCTCTCTCCCCTTCCCTGCATTCTCCCTCCCTCCCTCCCTTTGCCCAGGTCTGAGTTGGGTCTGTACACTGAACATGGCTCAGTGTCTAAGCTCAAGGAGTGTCACTGGGGGCACAACCGCTTTGATCACCCAGGGCTGCCCGTTCACTTCCACCGAGTTGCACCTACGGCCCCTCTGCCTTTACCACACGGCAGCATCCCAGCCACGTTCCCATGGGGACATTCCTCCCATCACACCCCGGCTGGTGACAGTGTCCGTGGGTCCCTCTCCCTGTGGAGCTATGTGTTTAGAAGCAGAAAGCTGACCGACGACCCTCACAATGGCCGCCTTGTTGCTCCTTTGGTGGCTTGGAGGCCCAAGGAGACCATGGAGGCCCTGTGGGCTTTCTCTCCCACCGCTGCACTCCAGGGCCAGCTTGATGCACCCCCCACCCACCCACGACCATCCCGCTGGCTAGATGAAAGGCAGACCACGACATGTTTTCATCATCATGGAGAACCCAGAGATGGCAATTAGCCAGACAAGCATTATTCATTTCCAGAACGTGGAGCTAACCTCCCGTGTCCTCACAAGGGACCGGCTTGTTCGGGGGAACTGGCAGTGGTGTGGGCAGCCCGGGGCCAGGGTGGGCGCCGTCCATGCTCCTTCCACCGGCCTCCCACTTTCTCCAGGGGGAAAGGACCAGACATGGGAAGGACAGATGCCCCGCCGGCATTGACAGAGGTGGCATTGCAAACCACAAGCCATCCTGCGGCCTTGATAACGCTTGGGCTTTCAAATCAAGTCTCTCCCAGCGGATTTCAGAGGAGCAGCTTCCAGGCCATGCGCCCTGCAGGCTGCTGGTCATGACTGCCCCTGATAAGGACGGTGTTTCATCTGGGAAAAATGTGCTATGCTCAGGGCTGGGCCTGTCTCTTTTCCTGGTTGCCCCAAAGCTGGGAGCTGGGGACACCCTTTCAGAGGTGCCGACGGAGACCTCAGCTCTCAGTTTTCAGAAATTCCACAAGTCGGTCTGGGCGTGAATCATGCTTAGGGCTTGGAAAAAGTTGCAGAATCAGAGCCGACTGGGGCCCATCCCAGACGTGGAGACAGGGCTGGGGGAGGGCGCCAAGCCAGAGGCTTCCCCATGGCTACTATCGCGGGGTGGAAGCAGGAGTGGGGGCGTCAAGCTGCGGATAGTACTTAGTCAGTGTTCCCAGAAGTCTGGACTCATCCGGTTAACCGTCTCACATCGCAAACACAGCCGCTGACTCTTGGTTCCACAATTCTCTAAGGAGGCTCAGACTATTTCTAGGGGCGTCCTGAAATCCCCAAAAGGAAACTGTTCCCTGAGCAAGCACACAAAAGCCCCACAGTGAACTATCATGTAAAGCACCCACCCAGAATGTTGATTAGAGATGGGGCGGGGGGGTGGTTCCTGAACACTCGGGTTACCGAATAACTGAAGGGTGTCCCAGGAATCTAGTGACGGAGGAAGGTTGCCCTCGAGGGATGAAAGGAAACTTTGTTCTTTTACAAGCAGAGAAACTGAGGCCCAAACCAGGAAAAGGACCAACCTTCCCCCACACCTTCAGCCAGGTCAAAGAGTATTAACATAAACCACAGGACTTGTGCCTACTCTAGAAATTTTCATTATTAGAGTCTACAGATGAGTGCAGTGGCTCAATACCTATGATTCTAGCACTTTGGGAGGCCAAGACGGGAGGATTGCTTGACTGAGCCCAGGAGTTCGAGGCCAGCCTGGGAAACACAGCAAGACCTCGTCTCTACAAAAAATTATCAGAGTGTGGTGCATTATAGTCAAATTCCTAGAGTCACAGCAATTTGGGAGGCTGAGGCAGGAGGGTTGCTTGAGCCCAGGAATTTGAGACCAGCCTGAGCGTTACAGAAAGACCTTGTCTCTACCCCCCCCCAAAATCAAAAAGTTAGCCAACTACTTGTGAGGCTGAGCCCAGGATGTGGAGGCTGCAGTGGCCCTGATTGTGCCCCTGCACTCTGGCCTGGGTGACAGAATGAGACTCCAACTCAAAAAACAAACAAGTAAAAAATATCTACACCCATACAACACACCCGATCTCAACTGATCTTGGAAAAGTTTCCTCCTGCATGACCTGTTGGAGACATATATGTATTTTTTTTTTCAATTTTATAACCAAATTTGCAAGAATTTACATGTAACTTGTCCGTCACTGCCACATCTCACTCCACGACCTCTCTTTGTGGGTCTTGACACCTTGCAGTCTTGCACAGCTGGAGTGCAGCCCTCAGGGAGGTTTTTCCGAATGATAAGAGGCTGCCTTTCTGGACTGGTCCAGATGGCTGATACCTCTCTGGGCATGGAATTTCAGGTCATGACCTTTATCCTTCAAAGTTCCCTGGGATGTGACTCCAGTGGCCTTTCACGCTGCAGGGAGATCTTAAGCCCAACCTGCTCCTTTGTAAATAAACATCTTTCCCATCCCAGGAAAGCACGAACCCCAAGAGAGAGGTGATGGTATTTCCCATAAGAAATGAACAGCACCTCAGCCCAGACACCCCTTACTACCGGAGACCTCTTGGACCAGACACCTGGATTCTGACTTGGTCCTATCCTTAATTGCTTGGTTAATCCTCGAACCGCAGTTTTGCTGGTGTCTTTAAGGAGATAATAGTTCCCTCCTGTATCTGCTAGCTCAGGCTTGGTTATGCTGGGAAACAAGCATCCCAATGTCTATGTGGTTTCAAACAGCAAACATGTAGTTCTCACTCCTGCTACATGGACCCCGAGGGTCAGTAGGGGATGTTATGTCCTCCTGAGATCTTCACTCAGGGATTCTGGCCACCAGAGGCCCCACCCCCTGGAATATCTGCTGCCATGGCAGAGGAAGGACAAGGGTTCCTTCTCTTAGTGATGCTGCTCAGGAGTGGGTTGTCACTTCATTTGCTGAAACAAGTCACATGACCACATCCCACTTCCAGCGAAGGTGCTGTTCTCTACCCAGAAACTGAGAAAGTCGCACATTGGAGGGATCAGAACACTTTCTCCCAGGGACCCTGACTCGACAGTCCATGGCACACCCAGGTGTAAGCAAAGAGCCACTGATGCAACACTCTGGTGGACTCCAACCTGGGTGCCTGGTTGTCACAGAGAGTTAACCTGGTGGGAAGCTGGAAAGCCACAGGATGGGTGATGAGTCTTTCTCTGCTCCAGGACTCCGAGGCAGAGCGTGGTGTGGTGGTCCCTAACAGTGGCTTAGGGACAGGGTTCCCAGAGGAGAAGTTCAGGGCACCCCGTTTGCTTCTCCACTGTCTGCATGGATTTTTTACTTTTCTTCCCTCCCTCCCTCCCTTTCCCTTCCCTCCTTCCTTCCTTCCTTCCTTCCTTCTTTCCTTCCTTCCAGAAACAGGGGTCTCACTTTGTTGCCCAAGCTGATCTCGAACTGCTGGGCTCAAGCAATCCTCCCGCCTTGGCCTCTCCAGCAGCGGGATGACAAGCATGAGCCACCACACCCTGCCTGTGTGGCCTGTCTCATCTCCAGTCACTTGCTGTAGGCTGGGGGACTTGCTTTGCTAAGGAAGGGAGGGATCACTGATGCACGGACCTTTCGAAAGGAAGAGCGTGCAACTGGCACCGCTGAGGTTGTCTCACTTTCTAGATCCCTGGTTCCTTTTGATCGTAAAGAAGCTCACGGGTTTTATCTGAAGCCCAAGATTTAACAGGCTCAGGTGGGAGAGTCTGGTTTCCAGTGCAAAGCCTCATGGAATGGGGCGTGGGGTTCGCCTCCACCCCGCCCAGAGCAGCCCGGACTTCACATTAATCCTCTCTCCTCTTCCTTCTCCCACCCTTTCTCTCTCTCTCTCTCTCTCTCTCTCTCTCTCTCTCTCTCTCTCCCTCTCTGCGTGTCTCACTTCCTCTCGCTCCCTCTTCCTCTTTCTCTTTGCAATTCTTCTCTCTCCTCTGTGTGTGTGTGTGTCTCTCTCTGCTCTCTGTCTCTCTCTTCTCTGTCTCCCTCTCTTTTTCTCTTTGTGTCTCTCTTTCTCCTCTGTCCTTCTCTGTTTCTCTTTCTCTCTCCTCTCTGTTTCTCTCTTCTCTCTGTCTGTGTGTCTCTCTGTCTCTCCCATCCTTCTTTCTCTTTGTGTCTTTCTTTTTTTTTTTTTTTTTGAGTTGGACTCTCACTCTGTCGCCCAGACAGGAGTGCAGTGGCCGCTCCCGGCCACCACAGCCTCGACCTGCTGGGCTCCGGCGATCCTTCCGCCTCAGCCTTCCGAGTAGCTGGAATTACAGGCATGCGCTACCACACCTGGCTGATTTTTTGATTGATTGTAGAGATGAGGTCTCGCCAAGTTGCCCAGATGGGTCTCGAACCCGCGGGCTCAGGTAATCCACTCACCTCAGCCTCCCAAAGCGCGGGATTCCAGGCTGAGCCACCAAGCCCAGCCTTTTTTTTCCTTTTTCTTTTTTTTTGAGTTGGAGTCTCACTCTGTCGCCCAGACAGGGGTGCAGTGGCCACTCCCGGCCACCGCAGCCTCAGCCTGCTGGGCTCCGGCCATCCTTCCTCCTCAGCCTTCCGAGTAGCTGGAACTACAGGCGCGCACTATCACGCCCAGCTAATTTTTTGGTTTATTGTAGAGATGAGGTCACGTCAAGTTGCCCAGGTGGGTCTCGAACCCTCAGGCTCAGGCAATCCACTCACCTCAGCCTTCCAAAGCGTGGGATTACAGACTGAGCCACCGAGCCCGGCTTGTGTCTCTTTCTCTCTCCCCTCTCTGTCTCTCTGTGTCTCTCCCTTTCCCTCTCTTTCTACCTCCCCCCTTTCCCCATCTCTCCCCTCTTCCTTTCTCTCTCCCTCCCCCACCCTCTTTCTCACCATCTGTCTCTCCCCCATCCCTCTTTCACCTCCTCTCCCTCTCCCTCTCCAGACAACAACACACAATGTAACTTGAAGCCCAAGCAGCCAGCTTGTATGGTGTCTGGAGAATCTCCATGTTATGGGTGTTTCAGAAAAGAACAGACACCCCGCTGTCCTGGGGACAAGACAGAAAGAGCATCCTCGGGGTCTCACCCTGTCCTTGGAGCAGCTCACTCAGACCCCTGCAATGACAGGCTGGGCGCCCTCAGAACTGCACACCCCCGGAGCCGGCGACCTCTTTGCTCATGGAAAACAGACCCCACGGAGGCCCCGAGGTCTCTCCCCATCCAGGAGCCCGTCCACCACTGGCGGCGTCCGCTGGAGACCAGCGGGCTAATGACAATCGCAGACACGCTGGCAGACGGGCCTGGCCCGGACAGACGGCACAGCCTCACCCAGGGCCCCACCTTCTGCTCTTTCCTCCTGAGTCTGTCCCATGGGAGACACGGTGGGTGTCTCGTGTCCTGTGGGCTGTCACTTGAGGACAGTTCTGTGCTGGATCCCACAGCATAAGCCAGGCCTGTTCATGAGAACCATCTTTGGCAGCAGAAACAGCAAACGCATGCGTGTCCTGTGGCGTCAGGGCCCGGCAAGGGCCTGATGAATGTGTCCACTGTCGGACACAGCTTCTCCCCACCCGCCATCTGCAGGAGCCTCACGCAGACTCGAGGTCTTGGTCCCGGAGGGCAGGCATGGAGGAGGCTGGAGCCAGGGAGGCTGAGAGACTAGCGTATATTCCCTCCCTTTCCAATTTTGCTTGAGTAGACATTCAAGGCAGAAAAGTCTGCGGACGGAAGAACAAAGAAGAAAAGCCTCGTAGATTTTACACGAAGGCACAAATAGGAGGGGGAACCCCCAAACCCGGAATTCTCTTTTGGAGGGTGGGCTTCTTGTAGGACAGGCTTCCCCCCAGCTGAGTGTTCTAGGAACCCATTGGCATCTGTGCACCAGCTAGTGGTGGTGAGAGGTTGCATTTGGTTTCAGTGAATTTTGTTTGGAGACTCTTTCATCGTGTTTGCCCGTTTCATGATGGATAATTTATGAGCGCACCTGTCCACACTGACAAAAACAGGCATGAGCCCCCGTGCCCCACCCTCCCCATTTTCAAGTGGCCCCAAGCAACTTGTTTTTGTTTCCCCATTGAAAAAAATCCTCAAAGGGAAACATTTTGCCAATTGGGAAGAGGTGATACAAAAAATGACAGAAGCACCAAAAGGCATCAAAATGGACGAGTTCAAACATTGTTCTGGGTGTATTGCATCAAACGGAGAGTCCTTGGAAGGTAACTAAGGTTTAAACGTGTTAGAATAAATACACAATTTTTAATAAATGGATTCCATTGGGGGTTTTGGGGGGGTTTTTTGGATTCCCCCTTGTAAGCAAATTGTGGGTTTCCCTCCAGTGGCATATTGAGGAAGAGGGGTGGAGACGCCATTGTCCAAAGTCAGGCTAAGGCCTCTCTGATGATGGGCCGGAAAAGACACACACAGGGTCTGCCCCCAAAGGGGAACTGAGCTCAGGGGTGGCTGGGGGCCAGGTCCCACCTGGAGGAGGGAGCACGGTGAACTCCACGGGTGCTCACCCCCAGATGACAGAACACGGAGTTTACCGCCAAGAGAGACCACAGACAAGACTCTCAACAATCCCTCATTTTACAGATGGGGAGTCTGAGGCCCATGCTGGGCACGACCTGCACAAGGCTCCAGTTCTGTCCAGTTTCCTGATTCTTAGTCTAGAATTGTTCTCTAAATCTTAGCCATCGGGGGATAAAGACTAAATGGGTGAAGGAAAAAAGATTGTGGAATAAGAGTGCTGTTGAGGCTGAAACAACAAGCCTGGGAGCAGGAAGACAGTGGGTCCCTCGTGCCACCCTTGGCTCCCCAATGTTCCTGGGTGGAAATGGTGGCAAGACAGCAGAGCCAGTGCTTAAGAGGTGCGGGTCGCCACTGCACACCTGTAGAGCACACCAGTCACATGGGGGTCTGTGGACTGATCCCTGGAGTTATGCGGTGTACCTGGTCTAGCATCCGCTGGTCACTTTGTGGCCCTGCATTTGGGATTTTTACCCTGCTGGTGGAACCTCCTTGAAGACGTGATGCATTAGAACATTTTAAAAATTTTATTGTATTTCCTTTCTTTCTTTCTTTCTTTCTTTCTTTCTTTCTTTCTTTCTTTCTCAGGGGCCTCACTCTGTCACCCAGGCTGGAGTTAAGTGGCATGATCACTGCTTACTGAAGCCTTGACCTCCTGGTCTCTGGTGAGCCTTCCATCTCAGCCTCCTGGCTATTTTTTTCCTCCTGAGACAAGATCTTGCCATGTTGCCCAGGCTGGTCTTGAACTCCTGGGCTCAAGGAATCCTCCCACCTTGGCTTCCCAAAGCGCTGGGATTATAGACATGAGCCACTGTGCCCTGCTATATTAAAATATTAAACCAGTGAAGACACTGCAGCTGGGTCAGGAACCTGGAGCCCTGGTGAAGGAAGAGACTTGTCCATGCAAGGTGTGCCTGGCGTTATTTCACTCTTTCTTTCTTTCTTTCTTTCTTTCTTTCTTTCTTTCTTTCTTTCTCAGGGGCCTCACTCTGTCACCCAGGCTGGAGTTAAGTGGCATGATCACTGCTTACTGAAGCCTTGACCTCCTGGTCTCTGGTGAGCCTTCCATCTCAGCCTCCTGGCTATTTTTTTCCTCCTGAGACAAGATCTTGCCATGTTGCCCAGGCTGGTCTTGAACTCCTGGGCTCAAGGAATCCTCCCACCTTGGCTTCCCAAAGCGCTGGGATTATAGACATGAGCCACTGTGCCCTGCTATATTAAAATATTAAACCAGTGAAGACACTGCAGCTGGGTCAGGAACCTGGAGCCCTGGTGAAGGAAGAGACTTGTCCATGCAAGGTGTGCCTGGCGTTATTTCACTCTTTCTTTCTTTCTTTCTTTCTTTCTTTCTTTCTTTCTTTCTTTCTCAGGGGCCTCACTCTGTCACCCAGGCTGGAGTTAAGTGGCATGATCACTGCTTACTGAAGCCTTGACCTCCTGGTCTCTGGTGAGCCTTCCATCTCAGCCTCCTGGCTATTTTTTTCCTCCTGAGACAAGATCTTGCCATGTTGCCCAGGCTGGTCTTGAACTCCTGGGCTCAAGGAATCCTCCCACCTTGGCTTCCCAAAGCGCTGGGATTATAGACATGAGCCACTGTGCCCTGCTATATTAAAATATTAAACCAGTGAAGACACTGCAGCTGGGTCAGGAACCTGGAGCCCTGGTGAAGGAAGAGACTTGTCCATGCAAGGTGTGCCTGGCGTTATTTCACTCTTTCTTTCTTTCTTTCTTTCTTTCTTTCTTTCTTTCTTTCTTTCTCAGGGGCCTCACTCTGTCACCCAGGCTGGAGTTAAGTGGCATGATCACTGCTTACTGAAGCCTTGACCTCCTGGTCTCTGGTGAGCCTTCCATCTCAGCCTCCTGGCTATTTTTTTCCTCCTGAGACAAGATCTTGCCATGTTGCCCAGGCTGGTCTTGAACTCCTGGGCTCAAGGAATCCTCCCACCTTGGCTTCCCAAAGCGCTGGGATTATAGACATGAGCCACTGTGCCCTGCTATATTAAAATATTAAACCAGTGAAGACACTGCAGCTGGGTCAGGAACCTGGAGCCCTGGTGAAGGAAGAGACTTGTCCATGCAAGGTGTGCCTGGCGTTATTTCACTCTTTCTTTCTTTCTTTCTTTCTTTCTTTCTTTCTTTCTTTCTTTCTTTCTTTCCTTCCTTCCTTCCTTCTTTCTTTTCTTCTTTCTTTCTTTCTTTCTTCTTTCTTTTTTCGAGTTGGAATCTCACTCTGTCACCCAGGCTGGTCCTTCCACCTCAGCCTTCAAGTAGCTGGAACTACAGGCACGCGCCAACCCACCCAGCTAATTTTTCTTGAGATATTGTAGAGATGAGGTCTCGCCAAGTTGCCTGGGTTGGCACTTCACACACTCTTAGGTTCAGAACCTGCTGTTATCCTCCTGCTGGCCTGTCAGGTAGACCTTGCTGTCCTCACTTTTCAGTTGGGCAAAACTGGGGCTCTGTCGGGCGGAAGCTGGGGCCAAGCACTGAGACAGGTGTGGCGTGGTGGTGCGCCTGTCATCCCAGCTACACAGGAGGCTGAGGCGGGAGGATTGCCTGAGCCCAGGAGGTCGAGGCTGTGGTGAGCCGTGATTGTGCATGAACAAGCAGTGGGTGGGCAGCAATTGTGCGGTCTGACGTCACTCAGCAGGGGGCTGGGGGCTCTGTGCACCTGCCTGTGGGACGCAGCGGCAGGGCTTTCCCTCTTTTTTCCATCCATCTCAGACTTTTCTGCCTCGAAAAACGACTCAAACAAAACTGCGACGTGAAGGAATCCACGATTTGCTAGCCTCTAATCCTCCCTCAAGTCCGCCCTCCAGAACCAGCGAGCAGCCCGAGACCTCCAGCCCGCATGGAGGATCCTACAGATGCCCCGGCAGAACTCTCAGTGAGGACAAGGCTGTCGCAGCAAGCTCCTGCCCGGACGGCAGTGGGCACCATGATTTGAGCCGGCTGCTTGTTAAGCCTGTGGGGGTCAGTGGCACGGCCACTGGGAGACGTGCATGGAAAGGTGGATGGATGGCCAGCACTCCGCTCACAGGGCTGGGTTGCGTGAGACACACACACACACACCCCACATATACACCACACTACACACTGCACACAACACACACCACATACACACGGCACACCACGCACCACAAACCGCACACACTATACACACACACCACACACCACTCTCACACACACACCACACAACCACACACCATACACACCACACGTTGCACAACACACACACACCACACACCACACACATACCACACAACCCCACAATACACACACACCACACATAGTATACACACACACACTGCACAGCACACACCACATATATCACACAAATACCACACCACACACCACATCGCACATACCACACAAGCTCACACAAACCACATATCACACAACCACACACCACACAACCACACACCACACATATCCCCCCCACATACCACACACCACACACACACCATACACATCACACCACAGACCACATACACCACACATCACACACACACACACACACACACACACACACCACACAAACACACCACACACACACAACACAGCACACACAAACCATACAGGCTATATAACACACAACACACACCACTTGTATACCACCCCACACACCACATACAACACACACCCATACCACACGTGCACATACACCACATACATATATCCAATAGCTTCTGATTACATATATATGCACATATATACACACACACATACTTGATCTTTAATATGTTCTGCTTATGTACATCTACAAGAAGATGTATGGTGGCTGATAAGTGCCAGGATCTGCTGTCCTCAAGCTGGAAAACAGGACAGCTGTGGTGTACGTCATTCAGTCCAAGTCCTAAGGCCTGAGAGTCAGGCGCCCCTGTGGCCGAGGCATGAGGAAAGCTCAAACTCACCCCCTGCCTTTTTGTCTTCCAGAAACGCCCTCAGATGCGCTCAGAGACAATGTCGTACCAGCTATGTGGGCAGCTCTTAGCCCGGGCAAGGTGACGCATCACATGAAGCCTCTTGGGTGACCGGCAAGTGTGACATCCGCAGGGCACACGTCAAGACACTCTGGGGCAGAGGGGGCTTCTGCTTCTCCAAGGAAGCTGGGCTCTGTGCTGAGCGAGTCAGCTGCCCAGGTTATCCAGGATAACGTCCCTCCTTTAAAGCCAACTGATGATGCACTTTAATCACATCTACAAAACACCATCCCAGTATCCCTGAGACTGGTGTTAGGGTAGCTGGGCACTAGAGCCTCTCTGAGGGGACAGAGGAGACTGACCATCACAAGCCCCTGCAGGTAGGTCCAGATGTCACCTGTGGTTAGGGGATGATGGGACTGAGACACAGAGAAGACAAACAACTCGCCCAAGGTCAAGCAGCCAGTGAATGACTGTGTCACGGTGTGAACTTGGGCCTGCCCAGGTTGGGCACTGTCTCCGATTGATCCTGTCCTTGGTGCCAGGGGACAGCGATCAGGGCCCTCGCTTGAGCTGCCCCCTGAAGTCCCCAGCTGTGTGTCCTCTGGGGAGACCAGCAGATGCCCAGTTTCTCCACACGGAGGAGGTGGGCACAGCACTGGGTGACACAGACCTTGTCTATCCTTGGGGTTTCCAGGTTGGGGCACCAGATAGACTCTAGACAACTCATCAATTCCCTTTGGGCCATGAGACACCCTGAGATGCCAGACACCAGGGGGTACAGTTAAAGTCAATTCAGGATGACCGCACCCTGGTCAGCTCAGGCTGCCGTGAGGGATTACCATAGACTGGGTGGTCCAAACAACACACATTGATCTCTCCCAAGCTGGAAGTCGAAGCACAGGGACTGGCGGACCCAGTGTCCGTGAGGCTGTGAGGGCCACGTCCCATGGACAAGGTCTTACGTCCTCCTGTGCCCTCAAAGGGCAGAGCGGGAGGGAACATGCTGGGCCATTTCTGGTAACTCTAGAGAATCATCTATATCATCTAAAGCTGAAAACAGCTCTCTGTATGTATATACTAATTCTACAAATATACTCTTAAATCTTATAAAGAAACTTGTACCGTATAGAAGGCTCCCAAATGTGACCTGAGTTTGAGTTATATCTAATACTTAAGCCGAAACCGCAGTTCATGGGAAACAGGAACAATGAGTTTCTAGAGTGAGCCATGCCTGTCACAGTCAAGAGCCTTCAGCTTAGGTCAGCAGAGTTCCTTTTGGCTAAGGATTCTAAATAGAAAAAGGGAGGAGGGAATGGGGTCAACAGCTCCCGAACGCATCCTAGTAGTCTTGGGGTTCACGGTCCTCCCTGATCCCTAATGCTCAGTGGGCCTCCGTGGCCGGCTCCCAACAGGAACATACTTTCTGGTGTCTTCTTCTGAAGGCACTCATCCCATCCAGGAGTCCACCCTCATAATCTCAGCTAACCCCAATGACCTCCCCAAACTCTGCCCCCAATACCATCCCACTGGGGATTAGGGCTTTGGCACGAGATTTCGGGGACATAACAGTCCACAGCGTTGAGTAGAGGCAGGCCTGCCGAGATGGGCAAGTGAGAGGTGCACAGGGGTTGGTGTTTGAGAGAGGGGCCGTATGCTCCCCCTCTCGGCAGGGCAGCCTGCAGGATTCCAGGACCTAGCACGCAGGCCCCAAAAGGCGAGGTGGCTGGACAGCATGATGGCGGAAGGCCGTGGGGGCCTGGCTGGTGAGGGGCTCTGATGGGATCTCCTCAGTGGGGAGGGTCTGGACTTCCTTCCTGGGGAGGTGCTGCAGGGGGATCTCTCATGAAGGAAGAGAAAGCGATGGTCCGTGGGGTCCTGTAAGGGACACCCACCAAGATGACCTGGATCTTGCTTCTTCTCTGAGCACCCACATCCCAGGTGGGTGCTCCCGGGGACTCCCTGGGGCCGGGTGGCCAGGATGTGGGAGCATTCCAGCCAGGCAGGGTACTCCTCTGGTTCCCCCAAGACCTGGCTTCTTCTTGTCCCTCTCGTGGGGACTGCCATGGTCCAGCAGATGAGGTCCCTGCAACCCCCATGTGGCAGGACAAGGGAGGTATTTCTCACTTCCCACGGAAGAGAAATAGCGGGTCTGTGCCCAGCTCCACGTTGGGCTGACCAGGGACACAGCCTCCCTGCCCAGCAGCCCCGACCAGAGGGGCGGCTCCCGCGACACTCGTGTCCCCAGCCAGTCCTCAGCAGCAAGGGACACTCGTGTCCCCAGTCAGCCCTCAGCCCTCTGGGATGGGGGAAGTTTCCAGACTGGTCCCTAACTCCCCAACCACCCCCACCAGAAAATAATCCCAAAGCCAGAGGCTGGCCTGGGGTGACCTCAGAAACAAGTATTCACGGCGGGCTCTGGTGTGGGCCCTGTGTACCCCACCCTCTTAACTACCCTGACCCATGTGGACCCCACCTCAGACGGGCCCTCCTCGCACAGAACCTGGGGCCATGCGGGGACTGCAGAGAGATGAGAAGTGGTTGGAAGACAGTGCGCCTGGTGCTTGGGAGACGCTCACTGCGTATTTGAGGAATGCAAGACTGAGTCCTTCGAGGGTCCTTCAAGGCCCCTTTGTGGATCCACTCAACAAATATTAACGGGACGCATTTTGTGTTGAATTCCACGCTAAATGGTAGGGAAACCAGGCCAAAAAGAGATCAAGAAAGAGAGAAGGAGTCGGGCTTGGTGGCTCAGCCTGTAATCCCGCACTTTGGGAGGCTGAGGCGAGTGGATTGCCTGAGCCCATGGGTTCGAGACTCGCCTGGGCAACTTGGCGAGACCTCATCTCTACAATAAATCAAAAAATTAGTCAGGCGTGGTAGCGCGCGCCTGTAGTTCCGGCTACTTGGAAGGCTGAGGCGGAAGGGATCGCCAGAGCCCAGCAGGTGAGGCTGCGGTGGCCGGGAGCGGCCACTGCACTCCAGTCTGGGCGACAGAGTGAGACTCCAACTCAAAAAAGAAAAAAAAAAGAAAGAGAAGGAAGGAAGGAGGGAAGGAAAGGAGGGAGGGAGACAGAGACAGAGAGAGAGAGAGACAGACAGGCAGAGAGAGAGAGAGAGACAGAGACAGAGAAAATGCAAAAGACCTCCTAATCTGTGAGCGCTATATAGAGGAAAGGGGATAGATGAGGGAGTCTGTGTGCTGCAGGGGTGAGAGTGGGTGACACCAATTCCTCTGTGGAATCTCCCTCTTGCTCTCTGGGCCTTTCACGTGGGGATTCCTAGTCCTGGGTAGGGTGGTCCGCCGCTCCAGGGGTATCCTGAGAGAGTAACGCAGGGGAAGATGGGGATGTGATTTCACTTGAACCTGGCTTCCCCCCAGCCAGGCCTCACATGGCCCTGGGCACAGACACAGAGCGATCAGGCTGCTGGGCCGCCCTGGGTGAACTTCAGACAGCCCAGAAGGCTTCCAGAGCTGTGGGACCAGCAGGCTCGGCCCTCACCCTGCGAGCCTGCTGCAGCGCCGTCTGCGTGGGGTGCCGGGAGACATCCCATCTGGGAACCCTGAGTCCTGGGCAACGCACAAGCCAGGCCTGAGCCTGGAAACCCAAGGGGGCCTCACGGCCCGGCCAAAAGGGGGTTAATGAGGCCAGTGGAAGATGTTTGCACAGTGAGTCAGAGCAGATGTGGGGCTGTCATTCCACACTTGTCCACAGAGGCAGGAGAAGGGGAGGCCCCGGGAGGGGCCGGGAGGGGAAGGCGGCCATAGACAATGTCCTCGGAAACGCATGGCCCACCGGCCGAGGGCCAGTTCGAATCAGTGACCATCTGAAATGAAGACAATTCTGTTTTGTTCTAAGAACCCAACTCCATTCGAATGCCGGCAGCAGAGCACAGCGAAGCCGTGGGCCAGCCTCTCCCAGGCCTGCCTCAAGTAGCAGATATAAATAACTTGCTTTCAGAAGTGAATTGTTCGCAGGGACACAATTAAAGGGACCCAAAGACTGCTCTCTCAGGCCAGGGACCCGTGACCTCAGGGTTACCGCTGGCTTTGTGGCAAACTGCAGCCTGGGCCTTGCTAAGCTGCGGCCACCCCGGGCATCTGGGTGCTGGGGGCGGACTCTGCTGGGAGGGGGCTCGTGGTATAGATGGGGGGCCCATCAGGACGCCAGAAATGGCCCCCAATAGCTCGCTCCCACATTGGCTGTGCTGTTTTTCAAATAGAGAAAGAAAAACTCGGATATTCTCCTGTGGCTAATTCGTTCCAGAAGGCACCAGACTGAATATCGCTACTGTAAATAGATGTCTTCATTATCCTGGGGCATTTTTTGGCCAAAAGACTAAGAAAAAGAAACCAGGAAAGAGTCAGAAAGCGTCTGGGCTCCCGGCAGGTCCCCGGCAGGGTGGAAGAGGCTGGGCACCAGACAGAGAAGGCTGGGAGGAGTGGCATATCCTTGTCACGGACCTATCTGTGTGGTCGAGATTATTAAAGTGATCGCTCGGCTGGGGACTTCTGGGCCGTGCTTCCGTGAGAACCAAGTCAGGACGGGGCAGATGCTTAAACGCCCAGGAGGAGGTGGACTGGGCAGTGTTTCTTGATGGCCCCAGGGACTTAATTTATAGAGGAAACTGGGGAATGACACAGAGAGGTCAATGCCATTGAAAAAGAATTTATTAGTCATGGACCATGAATAAAGGGGGCGTACAGGACCACCTGGGCCAGCACCAGGGCCAGTTAGGGGGCAGCAAGAGGAAGAAGACAGCACAGTTTGGATATTTTATGAAGAGGGGACCCCAAAAATCCCAGAATTATCTTTTGGAGGAGGCCCCTTGTAGTACAGGTTCCCCCCGCCAGATGAGGGTTCTAGGAACCCACTGGCATCTGTGGACCAGCTAGTGCTGTTGTGAGAGACTGTGTTCGGCTTCAGTGATTTTTTTTGGAAGATTCTTTCAAGGTGTTTGCCTGTTTCATGATAGGTGATTTATGTTCACACCGCACTGAGTGTTCAGCAGTTTTTGACCAAAAACAGCGCTAACCCCCTACCTCACCCTCCCTATTCACCCAACCTTGCCCCGAGTGACTTTTTTGTTTGTTTGTTTTCCCAGATTAAAAAATCCTCAAAGGTAAATGTTTTGCCGATATGGAAGAGGTAAGACCAAAAAAAAGGCAGAAGCACTAAAAGGCATCAAAACCAACAAGTTCAGAAACTGTTCTGAGCAGTGGAAAAAGCGTCTCGATAGGAGTATTGCATCAAACGAAGAGGATTTGGAAGGTGTTTGAAGTTTAGTCATGTAAGAATAAATATGCAATTTTTTTGGTAAATAAATTATGTTTTTTAGGGGTCCCTCCTTATACAAACCAATCCAGAGCCTGTAGCTCCACCTGCTTCCTCCATCTGACTCTCACACCCTAATCCAGTATTCATCACCCCAGAGCCAGGTGCCAGGCAAGTTAGAGGGCCCCCGCCGCCATAGCCCAGAGTGCCGGAACGCCTAGCCTAGCTTGTAAATCAACCATAATGAAATGAGCAAACACGCTGAAAGACTCTCCAGAAAAATGCACTGAAGCTGAACACAGCCTCTCACGACAACGCCCACTGGTACACGGATGCCAATGGGTTCCTAGAACACTCGCTTAGAGGGGGGAATCTGTACTACGACGGGATCTACACTCCAAAAGATAATTCCGAGTTTTGGGGGTTCCCCACTCATATATGAAGTTGTTTGTTATCTCTAGGAATTAGTCCTGGGATGGGGCTGTCTCTCCAGAATGAGGAAAGCCCTGGGATGTCAAAGCCTCATAAATATAGATAATAGCAAACATGATTCATACGGGCAGATGGACGCTTCCAGGCCCAGGGTTTGGGGTCCCCTGGGGAGCAGGAGTTTCACAGAGCCCGCCCCTCCCGATCCTTGGAAGCACCTCCCCGGGCTAGAGATACTCCCCTTGATCTCCTAGCAGGACTTTCTTCTCCTGATGCTTCAACCCAGACTCGTCTTTGGTGGTCTGCTGCGGTCACAGACACACCCCGGTGAGCACCCAGGGACACGCACAGTCCCCTCCATCTCACCCCTCCTGAGCAGGGAACCCCCCTGCCACATCTCTCGCTGGCCTCTGGCCACCCCAAACCTCTTGTTTGCTTCTCCTGGGTCCTCTGTCTCTGCGGATGAACCCTCTGTCCCGTCGATGCCCAAGCCAGACCCTAGGGTCTTCCTGATCCCAACACCATCCACCACATCCCAACCCAAATCCCTCATAGCCCGGTCCCCTTCTTACATCCTTGTTAGTTAGTCCTTGCCCCCAGATTCTGGCAATGGCTTCTGATCCTGCCGGCCTCCCCAGCTCCAGGTTTGGACCCAGAGAAATCTTTCTAGAGTTCCTGCCAAAAAAAAACCAAGAACAGCAACAACAAAAAAAACTCAGGCACTTGCACAACCGAGAGAGTAAGTGAGCGCCTTCTTGAATTCTGCAGCCATGGCACTCTTGTCCCAGGCCCACAAGATCATTTGATGGCTTGCTTTGCCTCCCGGGCCCCATGTGGGCACATCTCACACTCACCAGGCTGATCCACCTCCCAGCACATCTTCCCCTTCCCCAGCTCAGTTCAGCAGAACCACCCTTGGCCGGGCCTGGTGGTGTGTGCCTGGAATTCCAGCTACTTGGAAGGCCGCGGCAAGAGGATCGCTTGCGCCCACGAGTTTGAGTCCAACCTGGACAACAGAGTGAGACCCCATCTCTAACACAAACAAACAAAACTCCCTGGATTCCCAGAAGTCACTCCACTTACTCTGGGCTCTGTGGCTTTGCTCAGGACACCTTCCTTTTCCCCCATGCCCCGGCCCCTTCCTTCTTCCCTGACTGACTCAGCTGTCCAGGCCCTTGAAGCTCTCCAGAGACTTTTTCTAATTATTCAAGCCCGCCTCCAAAGGTGATGTCTTCTTTTTCGTTTCCTTACCTTTTAAAAAAAAATTTAACTTCAGGGAGCTTATGCGCAGCTCTGTCACATAGGTATATTGTGTGATGATGAGTCTCAGGCTTTTATTGAGGCTGTCACCCCAAAAGTGGGCATGCCACCCAACGGGCAGTTTCTTAGCCTCGCCCCCTACTGGCCTCCCCCTTGAGGAGTCTCCAGTGTCTGTTGTTCCCATCTTTGTGTCCATGTGTATGCAGTGGGTGATGGCTTCTCAACAATCTCGCCCTTCCCGGATATGCCAGTTGTCCCTGGATGGAGTGCCTGTCCCCAGGAGTGTGTGTCTGGGGAGGAGAAAGACCAGACGGTCACCCCAAGAGCATTCCCAGGAGCAAGAGGCCTCAGAAGTCTCCTCAGGAAACAGGAGGCTCTCATACGGAGGAGGAGGAGGTGGGGAAGGTGTGCAGGCCGAGGGACAGCAGGTGTGGCCGCAGCTTCCACCCCAGAACCCCAGAAGCAGTCGGTAGGGCACAGAGAGCCAGTGACAGAGAACACAGCCTTGGGACATGACACTCCTATTCCATAGACACTGGGAGCCCTGGGAGGTGTTGAACAGCAGATGGAAAAACCAAAGCCCTGTTTGGGGAGGAACTGGACAGACACATGGAAGGCTGTGTTTTTGCAACAGGGCTGCCTGGCCCCAGGGATCTGATTGAAAAGCAGTAATTCGTGTGGCCTGACCTTGTCCTCACCAGGAACAGGCCCGAGAGGACCAGCTTTCTCTGCTGGCACAGGGCTAGCGTGCGGGTAACACCCTCCCCCCACCAGGAAGAGGGCAGTGGCCCCTCCAATGCCCTGCCCCCACCGTCTACCATGGGGCGGAGCTGCCCAACGGGGCACAGTGGAGTAGATGCACCCAGCAGCCCAGCCAAGGTCAGTCATGCGCATGGCCTAAGTACATGTTCGTGTTTTCAGCCACTGAATTCAAGGTGGTTTATTGGTATAGTCAATGGTCCCCTGTTAGTGAGACTGGTGGCAGAAGGAAGAGGGATAGAGGATCTTTCCGGCATGTTGGACCTGCCCTATCTGACTCTCGGCCTGGACACAGACCGAGGCCTGGAAGCAGACCTCAGGTGATAAGGACTTGCCATAGGCCACCACTACCACGAGAGACTTGGTCATGCTCCTGTTTTCAGGACTCGTGTTAGGACTCAGGCAGCCGGGTGGGAATTCACACTCCCAGGCCAGACCCAACTCAGAGAGCATCCAGCAGGCAGGTCGTTGAGTTACCGTCCCCACCGAGCAGAGGTGACCACATGACTGTGTGTATCCTTTTATTAGGCGTCAGGGCCCTGAGCCTCGCCCCACTGTACCCGAGACTCGTTTTATAAATGCTCTTTTTTTTGAGTTGGGAGACTTACTCTGTCCCCCAGGCTAGAGTGCAATGGCATGATCATGGCTCACTGCAAACTCGACCTCCTGGGTTCAGGCGATCCTCTGGCCTCAGCTTCCCTGGTAGCTGGAACTACAGGCCTGCACCATCATGCCTGGCTAATTTTTCTATGATTTGTAGGAATGAGGTCTCGCTTTGATGCCCAGGCTGGTCTTGAACTCCTGGCCTCAAGTGATCCTCCTGCCTCAGCCTCCCAAAGTGCTGAGATTACAGGCATGAGCCACCACGTGCAGCTTAGAAATGTTTTTGAGGTTATTTCCAACAGGGAAAAACAATTTAAAAGATGAGAAACAATAACCGACTTCCCACTGTGTGAGTCCCTCGAGGAAACGAGAAGCCACTATGGGAATTCTTCTGGGAACGATGTCTTTGAGCAGCAGGGGTGACACTGGAGTTGCTGGAAACTGGAGGAAGGGTCTGAAGCCTTGGCCCCAGCCCCTGCGGCCTGTGCCTCCCGGCCTCCAGGGACCCCTCATTTGATGGCACCAGCTCAGCTGGGAGGACCTGCAACTCAGCTCATTGATAAACTGGAGGGAGTGACTGGGTGCGGTAGTCCACACCTGTAATCCCATCACTTTGGGAGGCCAAGGCAGGAGGATTGTTTGAATCCAGACGTCTGAGACCAGCCTGGGCAACATAATGAAACCTCATCTCTATGACAACAAACAAAAAACCAAAAAAAATAAAACGGACCAGGTATGGAGGCACATGCCTGTAGTCCCAGCTACTCAAGGAGGCTGAGGTTAGAAGGATCACCTGAGCCCAGAAGGTTGAGGCTGCAGTGAGCCATGCTCATGCCACTGCACTCCAGCCTGGGCAACAGAGTGAGACCCCAACTCAAAAACAACAACAACAAAAAGAAGAGAGTGGCAGAAGAGCATGTTGACCTAATGATGAACATTTGGGGCCATTTCCCCAGAAAAAACCACGTGTGTAAAAGCACACATGCACTCTGCACATTCCCAGGGGCTTCCTGCACCTCACAGACCCTCCCTCCGAAGCCCATCCCTGCCCTCTGCGATCTCAAGAGCCACTCCTGCAGGTGGTCAGCTTCCGGCCACCTGGGAGGCCTTCCTAAGGCACCAAGGGTCACTCACAGTGGTGTGAAGCCTGGAGGTGTGTTTCAATGCCCTGCTCTCACCTCTACTTCCCCAAGCGGCTCCCACATCCCAGGGCAGCCCACACAGGAAGCAGAGCTACAGCCCCTCAGAAGTCACCCTCGGTTCCTCAGGTGAGATGATGCACCCACACCTGAGCTCTAGCCTGAGTCAGCATCTCCACTGCAGGCTCCTTGGAGTGCAGTGACCAGGGGGTGCAGCCTCCTGCCGCTAGGGTGACTGTGTTCAGCTGTGCCTGGCTGAGTGGCCTACTCTGGGTACTGAGAAGAGGGACGCCACCTGTCTGCCCTGGCCTTGTGACCCTCTTCCTAGAGATGAGGAAGACAGGCCGGGAAATGGAAGGGACAACGCATGGCCACAGCCCAGAATGGGCTTTTGGAGTCCCCGGGGCGGTGTTGGGCAGCGTTCCAGCTGGATGCAGTCTGCCAGCCTTCCCTGCAGGAGGCAAGCCAAGACCAGCTGGCACACAGATCTGTGAGCAGGAAAGGTCCCAGAGAGGTAGCATGAGTACCCGGGCATGGGAACCTCCATGTGGAAGACGGGACTACTGAGCACATCTTCCAGCAAGCACCCAGGAATTGGTGACTCTCTGTGGCCCAGCTCTCTGGGCTGGTCCCACTTCAGCACCCCGAGCTCTGAGTGGCCAGCGACTTGCCCTCCCAGGGTGCCCTGTCCTGTCCTTGTCAGCGGTATGGCAAGGAGATCCACCCCAGGGATGAGTATGGGGTTAAAGGACAGAGCCCGTGACACCGCCAATCAATGG
This sequence comes from Carlito syrichta, assembly GCF_000164805.1. Classification (NCBI taxonomy): domain Eukaryota; kingdom Metazoa; phylum Chordata; class Mammalia; order Primates; family Tarsiidae; genus Carlito; species Carlito syrichta. The sequence continues at coordinate 60,922 of NW_007246177.1, forward strand.
AAGATTTAGTAAGTATTTGCAAATATTCTAGAACTTTCTACCCCTTCTGTACTCTCCTGTGTGGTCCCCTATAAGAGAGTTGTTAGTATCATACTGGAATTGTTTGTTGAAATTCAGCTTCCGGAGAGCAGGGAATGTATTTTTATTTGTGCTTCCCCAATACCTGATGCAGGAAGTCCCTAGCATACAAATGAGTTCCCTTCTGAGAGCACGTTCGTAAGTCGAACTTGTCCGTAAGTCCAACAAAGTCAGTTTAGGTGCCCAACTAACACCATCGGCTGTCCAGGACCAGCTATGTCACTGCTGCTTTGACGCTGACTTCTGGGCATCCCGGGTTTGAAACAAAGATACTGCATTACTGTACTCTAGACCATCCTGCACAGTACAATACCCAAAAGCACAACCAGCAGGCTCGGTGGCTCAGCCTGCAATCCCAGCACTTTGGGAGGCCGAGGAGAATGGATTGTTCAAGACCAGACTGGGCAACTTGGAGAGACCTCGTCTCTACAATAAAATAAGTACATGAATGCATACATACATACATAAATGAATAAATAAATACATTAGCTGGGCATGGTTGCATGCCTGTAGTTCCAGCTACTTGAAAGACTGAGGCAGAAAGATTGCCAGAGGCCAGCAGATCAATGTGGCACTCCAGCCTGGGCAACAGAGTAATACTCCACTTAAAAAAAAAGAAAACAAAACAAAAAAAGCACATCCGTGGGTAGCGGACACATGCATATGACCATGGGTGCCAGACACGTGAACTAATGTACGTGATTGGACAGGTAAATGCATGTTCACATCCTTGATAGTTCGTAACTTGAAGGTTCGTATGTAGGGGACTCACTGTATAGTTTTGCTATGCCCTAGTTAGTATGAGGATATATTTGTTGAATGAATAAATTAGTTGAATCGAAGGGACAGGTTCCTTGAGACAGGGGTAGATCACTCCTTCTCAATCTCACTTCCACCCTCACTAATGGTTTGTTGTGTCCATGTTTCCGATGTTCCCATCTTTCTTTTCTTTTTGGAGTTGGGGTCTCACCCTGTCACCTAGGCTGGAGGGCAGTGGCATGAACATGGCTCACCACAGTCTCAACCTCCTGGACTCAGGCAATCCTTCTGTCTCAGCCTCCTGAGTAGCTGGCACTTTGCCTGGCTACTTTCTTTCTTTCTTTTTTTTTTTAGAGATGGGATCTTGCTGTGTTGCCCAGGCACAGTTCTTGAACTCCAAGGCTCAAGCAACCCTCCCTCCTCAGCCTCTCAAAGTGTTACAGGCATGAACCACTGCACCTAGCCAATCCTTGACATTTTTTGTTGTTGTTGTTGTTGAGTTGGAGTCTCACTCTGTCGCCCAGACTGGAGTGCAGTGGCCACTCCCGGCCACCACAGCC
>NW_007246177.1:62347-130425 GCF_000164805.1 Carlito syrichta
CCCAGGTGGGTCTCGAACCCGCGGGCTCAGGCAATCCACTCACCTCAGCCTCTCAAAGACACGGGATTACAGGCTGAGCCACCGAGCCTGGCCAATCCTTGACATTTTAAGGTCTAGTGTATATTAGTACTTTTACCAGACTTCTTTTACCACCTGCTCTCAACTTATGTGCAAGCATGGATGAGTTTTATCCTCTACATATTTTGAACATCATAGGATGGTGTTGTTTAGTGCTATCACACTGCAGTTAGTCCTAACCACATAGTCACCCTCTTCTTGCCCTTCATTCTTTCCTGCATCTGTGTGCTGTCATCTAGGCTAGTTTTCCTTCTACCTGAAGAATGCTCTTTAATATTTCCTTCAGTGCTGATCAGCTGGTAATCGAGTCTTCAGGTTTTGAAGGTTTGAAAATGTCTTTATTTCATCTTCATTATAAAAGGATATTTTCACTGGGTATAGAATTCTAGGCTGGCAGCTTTTTCTTTGAAATTATTTCTTTTTTTAAAAAAATTATTTCTTTTTTCTTGGAATTCAAAGGGAAGACCAAGAGGAAATAATTTCCTTTGAAATTATCATTCCATTGTGTTTGGCTTCCACCGTTCCTGTTGAGAAATTAGTTACCAGGAAATGTTAACTTTTTTAAAAAAACAATATGTCTTGTCCTTTAGTTGATAATACATATTCATCTTTGGTTTCCAGTATATTTACCACAGTTTTACAGGATGTAGTGTATCCTGTACTTATTCTGCATTAGAATATAGCACTTCTTGAATCTGTGATTTCTTGACTTTTTTTAATTTTGCAAGAATTAGCTTCAAATACTGCTTATTCTCTCTTCTCCTGTTCATATCACCACAGCCTATATAACTCTTATCTTCTTTTCTGTATTTTCCATCTTTTTTTTTTGGTCTATCCATTGAAGTTGAATTTTTTTTTTTTTTTTTTTTTTTTTTTTTTTTGAGTTGGCGTCTCACTCTGCTGCCTGGGCTGGAGAGCAGTGGCATGCTCACGGCGACCCCAGCATTGACTTGCTGGGCTCTAGTGATCCTTCCACCTCAGCCTTCCAAGTAGCTGGAAATATAGGCGTGTGCTACCATGCCTGGCTAATTTTTTGATTTATCATAGAGACAAGGTCTCACCGTGTTGCCAAGGCTGTTCTCGAACCCGCGGGCTCGGGCAATCCTCTTGCCTCGGCCTCCCAAAGTGCTGGGATTACAGGCTTGAGCTACCATGCCCGGGCAAAGCTGAATATTTTTAAACCCATCTTCCAAATAATTAATTCTCTAGCTTGCTGCTTACCATTAAACTCATTCATAAAGGTTTTATAGTACATCTTTTATTTCCAACTTTTCTATTTTTTAAAATAACACCTGGAATTTTTGCCAGAATTCTGTCTTATATTTTACATACATTACATACTTTAAACAGACTTATAAATTCCATATCTGATGACACCATTATTTGTATCTCACAGAAAATTCTCGTATTTATTGCTACCACCATGGGATTCTACCTGCCTCTAGGGGGCAGAAGCCAAGAGACACATCTTTGAATGAACGGTGCCCTTCTTTAAGTCCCCAGAAGCAAAGAGCCTATAAGCCATCATACTCCCAAGTGTCCGTGATATCATCACCCCCTCACGTAACACACACACGGTTGGCTCTGGGTCTGCCCCTGGCCCAGGACAAACAAGGAAAAGACACGGCCTCTGCTCAACGGGGGCCCGTTGTCCAGTAGGGAAGACCAAGAACAATTACAATGGGACCTGAGAAGAACCTGGGCTGGGATCCCTTTGGGGACCATGGGGACACAGAGGCGGGGGTTCCCCAAAGGGGGGAACCCTGAGTCTAGAAGAGAACAATGTTCAGGGCCAGAAGGTGCAGGAAAGCAGGTGTGTCCTGGGAGCTGCAATCCGGTCACCAGGGATGGAGCAGACGAGGAAGCCCCTGCTGGTGAGGGACCCAGGCAGGCTCGTGAGGAGCTTTCAGAGTCCCTCCTCCTCAGAAGCACCAAGGCCATGACCTCATGGGGGCCAGGGACAGAGGAGGTGGCCCCGAAGGTGACTTCGGCTACCATGGCAAGTGGGAAGGGAAGAGGTCTGAAGAGCTCCCCTCCAGTTACATGCAACTTTCTCTATGATTGGACGTCGGCTTAAATCCACAGCTGTTTTCTTCTTCTCTGCAAAATGTGGCTAATAAAAAAACTGAGACCGGGCGCAGCAGCTGTCATCCCGGCTCTTAGGAAGCCGAGGCGAGAGGACTGCCTGAGCCCAGGGGTTCGAGATCAACCTGGGCAACTTGGCAAGACCTTGTCTCTACAGTAAATCAAAAACCTAACCGGACGTGATGGTGCACACCCATGGTTCCAGCTACTTGGAAGGTTGAAGCAGGAGGACTTCCTGAGCCCAGGAGGCCAAGGCTACTGTGGCCATGGTTGTGTCACTGCACTCTAGCCTGGGCAACAGAGTGAGACCCTGACTCAAAATAGAAAAGAGAAACTAAGAGTTGGTGGACGGCCCTTTTGATGGTCAAGCCTGCAGCAGGGAATCACCATTCTTGACAGATGCCCATGTAGGCCTAAGAGGTGGTGGCCTTCGGAGGGGCCTTGGGGATGGGAATTGGAGTCCTTCCACTCTTTTTCCACCAACTCACACAGTGCTACCTGCCGACATCTCGGCCCTGCCCAGATGGCCATGCCCCTGTCCTGCCTCTGGGCTCTGCCCGGGGTTACGCCCTCTGGCTTGGTCTCCTCCCACTGGGGCCAACTGCACCCCTCCTCAACCCTCCAGATCCAGACCCTTTGCAATATCCCCCTCACCATCCCCCTGCCATTTCCAAATCTTCCTAGACTGAAATTCCCCAAGACGCCCGGGTCTATATTTGGCCTCATTGGCTGCTGTCTCCTTAGTGCCCAGACATGCTGTGTTCATCTGGGTAAAATCTGTGAGCTTAGTCCACCGTGGCCTGGCATTGGGCACCCCAGTAGGGCAGTCCCAAGGAGACCTCACTGCCAGGCCGTGGGGTGCTAGGTGGAACATCCAGTTATTAGGTCCTTGGCATCTCCGAGAGTGCCGCCACCTCTCCCCTCCCTGAGGGCCCCTCGGGGCAGGCTGTGTCTGGAAGTCTGGAGGCAAGGGCAGGTTTATGTTGGCTGGAGCGCTGAGGCTGCCGGGAGGTGCCAGGGCCAAGGCAAACAGCAGAAAGGTTCTGACAGCGGATAACAGATGGAGAGGGAAACTCTGGCCTTGAGGGGGAGCTGTTGAGGCACCCGCATCCCTCACCTGTCCTGCCTTTGGTGGCCAGATACCTAAGGAAGGTTGGCCGTGCCAGGGAACCACCAGGGCATGGACAGAGAGGAGGTAGAAAGGAGACAGAAAGTCCTGGTGCCTGAGGGTGGAGAGAACTCAGAAGGCTCCTCCTTGGCTGGAGAGCATTACGGTCAGAGGCCCCATCATGGCTCACTGGACCAAACAAACAAGGGCAGCTTGTTTGTCCCCTTGGTCCATGAGGAAACTAGGGCCCAAAGAGGCTAGAGGTCTGCCAGAGACCTCAGGCCCGGTGACTCCAATGTGTCCCATACTGGGGACACACGCGAAGTTCCCTGAGGAATGGGAAGAGGCTGGATCTGCCCAAAGCACAGAGCTTGTCCTCCAGGAAACTCCATGGTTCCCAGTCACGCCTTTTCTGGGCAGATCGGGCTCCTATCCCATGTTCTCATGACCCCATGGCCCTCTGGAGCGTCCCCCACCACAGCCCTTTCCACATGGTGCTGGAGTGGTGACTCCCTGTCTCTCTGCCCATATGTCCTGTGACTCATCAGTGTCCCTGGCATCCAACCCAGGACTCACACACAGTAGGTGCTCCCACCCCCCAATGCCACCCAGGACCTGCACACAGTAGGTGCGCACAAGGACCTCTTCAATACCTGGCGAGGACCTGCATACAGTAGGTGCTTACGAGTGCCTCTCTGACACCCGGCCCAGAACCTGCACATAGTAGGTGCTCCCAGGTGCCTCTCCAATCCCACCCAGGATCTACACACAGTAGGTGCTCACAGGCACCTCTCCAATACCTGGCCAGGACCTGCACACAGTAGGTGCTCACAGATACTTCTCTAACAGCCATCCCAGGACCTGCACACAATAGGTGCTCCAGGCACCTCTCCAATCCCACCCAGGACCTGCACACAGCAGGCACTCACAGGTGCCTCTCCCAATATCCACCCAGGGCCTGCACACAGTAGGTGCTCACAGGTGCCTCTCCAACACCGGCCCATGACCTGTACACAATAGGTGCTCACAAGTGCCTCTCCAATACCCACCCAGGACCTGCACACAGTAGCTGTTCAACACGTGTCATTGATTGAACAGAAAGCATCCCTGGGAAGGCTTCCATCACCAGAGACACAGGAAGAGGCCTGACCCCAGCTCAGCAGCAGGCATGAGGGCCCACAGCTCTAACAGCACCCCGTCATCAGGCACAGAACTGGCAATGGGACTGTGGGGGGACCACAGCTCCCTGCCCGCCCTCCTTCCTACGCACAGTCTGGGAGAAGATGACTTGCCTCCAGCTTCCCTGGTTCCACGCCCAACCTCCAACAACAACGGACCACAGGCATCCCAAACCCCAGGCCCACTGCCAGGTGGAGAGACCAGAGAACCCCAGCAATTCAGGGCTGATCAGCACCTCCTCTGTCGGGGCTGGAAGTCAGCCCCGTTCACTCTTGCAGGGCGTGAGTCTAGTGGTGAGGGAGGGATGTTTGTCCAGGCAGTGGCAGCCAGAACACTAGCGCCGTAGTGGGTGGGGGGGAGGGAGATGCCACACTAGAGGAGGGGAACTCGGCCGGCCTCAGGGCGTCCTTCCACCCCTGCCCAGCCTTTGCTGAGAATGCCCCATGCGAGATGCATCTGTGGAAGAGACAGAGGCACAACTGCAGGAAGGGAGGGTGGGTTTCCGAGGACCACTTCACCCGGCAGCACACACAAGTACATGGGAGGGACAGAGATGCCCTTCGTTCCACACCGTCTATTCTGGGAACTTCCTGGAGGAAGGGGCAAACCCCCAGTGGGTTTTGTTGACTGATGGCCTCTAAACATACCCACATCCTGATCCCTGGAATAGTGGATGTTACCTTACAGGACAGAGGGGACTTGGCAGATTTAGTGAAGGAATTTGAAACAGGAAGAGTAGCCAGGTTGATCCAGGGGGACTGGGGTCGTCACTCTGGCCCTTCTAAAGGGTAGGAGGGATCGGAGGAGTCGGGATCAGAGGGCCTGGCAGGACTACAGAGCAGCGGTTGGCAGGGTGGGCTTTGAGGAGAGGAGGTGCCACAAGCCACGGAATGCGGCAGCCTCTAAATGCTGGACTGTCCTGGAAGCCTCCAGAAGGAGCCAGCCCTGCCCAATGACAGCTCCATGAAACTGATTTGGACTTCTGGCCTCAGAATTGTAAGAGAATAAACATGTAGGGGTTTTTTGGTTTTGCTTTTGGTTTTTTTAAGATGCTTTTTAAGATCCAAGGCACACGTGTGCCAGTGTGTCACATGGGTATATTGTATGAGGGTGAGAGGTTTGGGCTTCTGGGGAGCCCGCCCCCAGACGGTGAGCATGGTGCCTGATGGTTAGTTTCTCAACCCTCATCCTCCCTCTGTCCCTCCCTCCTTCCCCCTTTTAGTGACACACGTTGCCTGCCGGTCCACCCTTGTGTCATTGTGTGTGCAGTGTTTAGCTGCCACTTAGGAGTGAGAACATGCAGTATTCGGTTTTCTATCACCAAGTGGTCATTCACTGAGTGTAACGGGGCCCCCAGCTGCAACCGTGTTGCCACAGAGGACGTGATTTCGTTCTTTCTTAAGGCCGCCCAGTATTCCGTGGTATGCCTCTACCGCATTTTATTTATCCAGTCCACCGTTGGTGGGCATCTGGAGTGGTTCCGTGTTTTTGCTGTTGTGGCTCGTGCTGTGATAAACACACGAGCGCAGATGTCTTTTTGGTAGGACCGTGTATGCTCCTTTTAAACCACTGAGCATGTGGAAATTCAACCGCAGTAAGAAGCTCACACCGTGGAAAGAGGGGGCAGGAGCGGACGGAGGCTTCCTCGTCATGGGTGGTGGGCGTCCGTGCTCGGGAGAGCAGGGTGTGAGTTTGCTGCACCAGCCTGAGACATTCGGACATGAAGAGGGTCCACAACATGAGAAGCCCAGCTGGACACTACAGCAGCAACCTCTCTTGGACACCCAAGGATGCTGTGACCGTGAGCCCAAGTAACACGATGTCTAAAACAATTCTGCCAAGACTTGAAATCCCCACCAAAAAGTTTGGGACATGGATGAGCAGAAGGTTCCAGAACCTCGGCAGTCAATGAATTTCCTCCTGCTCGGAGACGCAGGAAATTCCACATAAAACAGGATAATCACAGCAACAATGGTACTGCCTGCTGCCATTTACCAGGCACCCAATAGAAGCTAGTGCTTAGTACTCAGTGCTTAGTACTAAGTGCCTTAGGGACACAGCAGGGTTGAAAGCGACCTCATGCACAGGTCTCACCACGTCCCTTCACAGGTGAGGACACTGCTTTGGAGTGCTGCTCCTGTGAGTGCCTCCAAGGCCAGGATTTATTTCTAATCCCAAAGCCTTTGCTTTGAACCCTGACGCTTTACTGCAATTCTGATCCCCTGTGGGACCTTATTCTTTCAAGTAAAAAAAACAAAGGCCTCAAACACTTGCTCATTTGGGCAAGACTAATTCTGATTTTGTAAACCTGGCAAGGAAACATTTCCTCATGGGTGATACAAATTCATGTCCCCAGCACCACTGCCAAGAGAGCTTTGGAAAAGTCTGGGCAAATGCTTAACACACTCTCAGAAACCTCTCTTAGACTGTTTACACAAAAGTGAAACACAAACCCAACCTATTTAGTTACCTGTTCCTTTAAGGATCTTGAGAAGATGCCCTCTGGGAACCCCCGTGCACATTTTCAAAGTATTCAATGTGCCTGCCGAGCTATAAAACTGTACTGCAAACGTCCAACGGATTCACACATCTCCAAAATTCATTCTGGCCACTCTCCTAATTCATTCAAGTGAGTGATGGCTCCTCTGGCCACCCAGGCACCCTCCAGCTGGCCCCTCTGCTGTGGCACTGCCCAGGTGCCTGTCGGGGGCAGCGTGCACCTGCAAATGGTGCCAATGGCCCCAAAGGAACAAGGCACAACCACCTGAGAGCAGCCACCCACAGAAGTGGCGTATACCTCCATGGTGAGAAAGAGGAATCAGGAAAAAGCTAGGACCATGCTGGGGACAACTGCCATCCTGGCGCTGCCCTGAGTGTCCACCTGGTCTTGGCTGAGTCCCTATCTCTCTCCTGGCCTCGTCGTGCTCTGCACCAAGGAGGAGGATGGTTTAGCCCAGGAGGTGCCAGATTTGGAGATTTTACCTGTCAGTAAAATTCCCACACTTGCCCTGAAAACCAAAAGGCAACCTAAGGGTTGCCAATGCTTAAAAACCATTTAATAACACCTTTACGCCTGACAGTAGGAAGGATGTAATCTCAGAATAAAAGGCACTTGAGCTCAGAATAAATGGAGCTTCATAAAAACCTTGGCATGTTGTCCTCGTTTGGTTTATTTTGCTTGGGAACTGTGGAAACGCTACCCACACTGGCAACATTTGGGACACACAGGGCTGGGTGGCTCTAGGGTGTGTCCACCTTTGCCACTCTGAGTTGTAGGAAATCCATTGCAAGGCAGATTTCACTGACCAGGTCTCCTCATCCATCTCTCTAACACACGTAAACCTTCAACAGCTAGGTGTGATGTCCTGTAATTTTGAGTCTCTCCTTCTGCTACTGATGATTTATTGCATACATACAAAAATGAGCAGACACCTATGTAGAGCGATGGACCACAACCACACTGGCCATCATTTAACTGCAGGCCACCTTGACTGGAAAGAGGTTAAAAGTCTTCACGGCATTCATTGGTACTCTTTCTTTTGTTAGTACTCTACTCTGTTCTGTACTTTTCTCTTTGGACTATGCAATTTATCACTTTCCTTAAGGTCTTTATTATGAGAATATAGACGCTTGTATGTCACTTTCGGTGAGTGTGTCTCTCTGTTCTTACTCACCTTTGAATCTAGACATGTTCATGTCTCCAGTCACTTGTAACTTGTGTCTTCTCTGTGACATTTATCCAAGGGATGCTTTTGTTCCTCGATCATCTTTGCCCTTTCTTTGTCTATTTTCTTTGAACTAGTAATATCCTTCAGATTGTTTTGTTTTGTTCTGTTTTGGGGTTTTTTTGTTTGTTTGTTTGTTTTTTACCAAAATGCTTTGTGAATTCTCTACATATTAATGTTTCAAATGTACATTTTTTTTAAAGCACACAACGTTTTGTTGGGCTTTCAAACAGTCTACGGCATGTGTGTATATGTAAGAATCAGGCATAAGTTCAACATTTGAATTAAAGTAAACTTAGTCTGGTGATCATTATAAACATGAGATGCCAGAGTTCTAGGGATGGAACTCAAGTTCCATGCCCAGAACACCACTACGCCCAAATTTCATCACATGAACATGTGCCTAATTCCAGTTTTGTCACTGTTCACTGTTTCTCTCTCTCTCTCTCTCTCTCTCTCTCTCTCTCTCTCTCTCTCTCTCTCTCTCTCTCTCTCTCTCACACACACACACACACACACACACACACACGCACGTTACTCCAGAGTAAATGTTTAAAATATTGAACTTAACTGGTTTGAATCAGCTTTGGTTTCTAAATTTGAACTTTATTTAAGGTGTCATAAAAGAAAAATAGCAAAAGAGCAAATATTTAGGATTGGGAGTCACAAACAAGACTTTTTGGAGTGTGTGTGTATGTGTTTATATTTATTTATTTAAATTTCATTCCCACAGGCTGAATTCACTCCTTGGTCTTAGGGCTGGCTGGGGGAAGCCCCTGGAGGTGAAGGGAAACCTAAGGCTCTACCGGCATCACAGCTGTTCCATGCTCTCTCTCTTCTTTGATGAGAAGAACTGGTGTTCATCCACACTCAATCCAAGAACTCTGCAACCCAGTTTCCCCCAAAATTTGGGGATAGACAGAGGAGAAGGGTATCTGGGGTGCTGGGAAAGATAGTGCAGGCACGATGTGACTTCCTGCAACCACAGCCATGGCCACGGAATAGTAAGGGGCTGACCCTGTGATCCTCTGACCAGATCCTTTAGCGAAACACAGGAGCAGTGAGGCCTAGGACAAGGTGATGGCTGAGGACACAGGGTGGTCTCCAGCAGAGTCCAGATTTTGATGCAGGGCTTGGATTCCCAGCCCAGCACTCCTCCCTCTGCAACGCAAGACATTGGACTCCAGGGTCTGCTGAGAGTAGGTGGGCCGCAATGCAATCAGGGCTGGGCCCTACCCAATGGGGGTGGGGCCGCACAGAGCTTCCCTGCCAGGAAGGGAGATGGACAGTGGCTGGAAAAGATTTCTTAAGTCACTTTCCAGGCACTAAAACTTCCAAAGTCATTTTGGGCGTTGGAAGAGAGGATATGGGGAATGAAATGTCAGTGCAAAACTTGGTGACGGAGACAAAAGGGCAGGTGTTAGGGGCACCTGAACCCACCCGGGGACCCAACCTAGGTGAATCTGGAATCCTGCAGCAGAATGGGGACTCTTAAAAATGCCATGGTCCAGACAGTTTTAATCAAAACTATCAGCAGCCTCGCTTAACTAATGTTTCCTTGGAAGGTGTTTGGTGACTCCAACAGTAGGTTTATGAAAATATACTTCTTTAAAAGCATTTGCTAGAGGGTATGGGGGTGGGGGTAAGATGGAAAATGTCCTATCACTCCAGAAAGATAAATAGAAGATAGATAGATAGATAGACAGATAGATAGATAGATAGATAGATAGATGCAGATGGAGAGAGAAAGAGAGACAGAGAAGAGATAGATATAGATATATTAGATAGATAGATAGATAAACAGATATGTGAAGAGAGAGACAGAAAGAGACAAGGAGAGGTGATGATAGGTAGATAGATAGATATAGAGATAGGTATACAGATAGATACAGAGATAGCAATAGATACAGAGATAGATGATACATGATATAAACAGACAGACAGAGGGAGAGACAGATAACAGAGAGACAGATAGGGAGAGACAGAAAGAGACAAAGAAAGAGAGAGAGATGGTAGATAGTTACATAGATACAGATGGAGAGAGAAAGAGAGACAAAGAGGAAGAGATAAGAAAGATAAATAGATAGATATACAGAGATAGATCAATGATAGATAGATAGATAGATAGATAGAAGATAGATATGGAGAGAGAGATAATAGATGGTAGATTAGATAGATGATAGATACAGAGAAAGACAGAAAGAGACAGAGAGAGAAATGCCAGTTAGATACAGATGGAGAGAGAGAAAGAGAGACAGAGAGGAAGAGATGACAGGTAGATAGATAGATAGATAGATAGATATACAGAGATAGATCGATGATAGGTAGATGATAGATGATTGATAGAAATAGATATAGATAGAAGATAGATGTGGAGAGAGAGAAAGAGAGAGGTAGGTAGATAATAGATGATAGATTAGATAGAAGATGATAGATGGAGGGAGAGAGAGAAAAATAGAAGATAGATACAGGAAGAGAGACAGAAAGAGACAAAGAACGATAGATGAGAAAGAGACAGAGATAGAGAGAGAGGAAAAGAGACAGGGAGAGAGCAGCCATCGATCTATCTCCATTTCCCATTTCACTGGTCAATACTCAAGAGACTATGTGCTTCTAACATGACGTGGCAGCTTGCATTTTCCAGGAGGGCTGCAACACTCTCTTCCTTCCCACACACTCTTCTGTGAGGTGATCTTTCCCTTCCAGCAGGAGATGAGTGAACTTGTGACTGTTTTGGCCAATAGCTCATGGAGAGAGTGATGCGTGAGGCGTTCAAGCCTGGGTCATGGGGCCATGTCTCTTCTTCTTCATCTACTGGTCCATACAATCCTAGGGTGACACGCAATCAGTGATAACACGAGCACATCCTAGATATGGCCCCAAGCAGGGGTTGGAGCCTGGGGAGAGTTCCTGGGGGTGACCAACCAGGGTTGTCCCCTTCCCCTTGGGCTCCAGCCTGAGCACGCAGGTCCTGCTGAGGCCGTGGGCGAGGCATCTTTCGTGACGGCTGACCACATCTTGTAGCTCTGCTAGTGCGTGTTCTCAGCATCCTTCCTGGAGGCAGCAGCCCCCTGGGCTGGTTCAGACCAGACAGGGCCCACCTGGACCAATGCCCATAACCTTTGGTTACTTTGAGTTTACCTTCAGTTCATTATAATACTAAAACTCCACCTCTAGGGAGAATTCGCAGCCATTTTGTGTACATGCAATATGTGTATAAGTGCGTTCTCACTCGACAACTAGAAACCACACCCTTTTTAGGCCGAATTCCGCACTCTTGCCCTCTGTAAGATGCTGAATAACCCATGTGCCTTTTGCCATCAAAGCCCTTTTTTCCTGTCCAGCAGTCACTCCAGGACCACCTTCCCTGTAAGTAAGTTCCTGAATAAAGCCCATGTTTCATCCATTGTCTCTGGGTCATTTCTTCAGGCTCTTGGACACAGTACCATTCCTTCTGGGACCCAGGGCCACCAGATAAGAAGTCTGACCCCCCCCCAATGAGGCGACCATGCTGTGGGGACGCCCAAGCCATGTGGAGAGGCCATGTGGAAGGGCTCTGGTCAATAGTCCCAGATGAGATCCCGGGGCTTTGCTGGCCTCAACCACCAGATGTGGAGAAAATATATCTCCAAGTGACTCCAGTTGCAGTTGTCAAGTCTTCTGGATATCAGGCCCCAGATATGGTAAAGCAGAGACAAGCCTGACCAGTGCGCCCTGTCCAACTTCCCAGTTGATTTGCCCTCGGTGTGTTGGCTCTGTGTGTTCTTTTGCTCTTCTTTTGCTCTTGTTGACACAGGGCTTCGAATCTTTCTTTCTCTAATCTCTCATTGGAAAGTTCTTCAGAGTTTAAAGATCTAAAAGACATGTGGTGTACTTGTTAGAGAAGTGCCCATCACCGCAAAGCACACAAACTTGATCCCATCCTCAGAGCTGGCAGTCAGCTCTGACTTCCCTACTCTGATCAGAACCCTTCTTAATTTCACACGGCTTTCAAGTGAGAAATTGCCAGAAATACACACACTGTTTGGGCAAAGACTGACATGAAATTACCTTTGGGCCAGGCACAGTGGCTCACATCAGTAATCCCAGCACTTTGGGAGGCAGCGGCAGGCAGGTGGCTTGAACCCAGGAGTCCAAGACCAGCCTGGGCAACATAGCAAGACCACATCTCTACAAAAATAAAAAAATTAGCTGGGTGTGGTGGCACATGCCTGTAGTCCCAACGATGTGGAAGGTGGAGGCAGAAAGATCTCCTGAACCCAGGAGGTCAAGGCTGTGATGAGCTGTGTTTGTGCCACTGCACTCCAGTCTGGGTGACAGAGCAAGACCCCAACCCAAAAAGGGTGGGAGGGAAGTAGCTGTAGAGAAGCCAGAGCCGACTCTGAATAAAGAGCTAAAATTTCTTTCATAAAGGTCAGGAGGATTCTGGGGGTGGAAAAAGAGATTACTGAAACCGAGATCTATCAACAGGGGTTCCATGAAGTGTAAACTCTGTGTATGCCTTCTGGAACATTTTAAGCTCAAACGGTTGGGGGCTCCATGGACTCCTAGATGCAGGTGTCTTTCACCACCACAATCTGCCAATGAAAACCAGGACTCCAATAGGAGTCTCGAACAAAGAACTGGATGTAACACATCCACAGTCAAAGGAGACAGAGAGAGATTTTATTAAGCAGAAGAGACAGTACACTCCAGGGAATTTGGGCCAGGCTCGAGGACACCAGTGGCTTAAGAGCTCTGGCATTTGCTTTCTGTAGGGTTTATATCTCCTTCACCAGGGTCGTGTTAGACATGCATTGGACTGGCCCAGTGCATGGCTCTGTTTCATTGGCCCATTTCAAATACAGCTGTCCTGGTGAGAAGTTCCCGGCCCATGAGTTTCCCACTGGTGGGAAAAGTCTTCCCCCCGCAGGAGGTCCAAGTGCGTGTGCCCTCGTGAAAATCCCAAGTCCTTGCCTCAGTCCCACCAGAGGAAAGAAGCTTCCAGCCCTGGCCGACCCACTTCCTGCAGGGGAGAGGTTCTTGGCCCCTTCCTCCCACTCTCGTCAGTGTCCACCTGCCTCAATACTAAGAGTTACTCGTTCACGTGGGTGTGCATAGCCTCGGCTCATTGAGTCTCACCGCCTGACAGTATCCCATGGGATGGATATATTGCGTTCATGTATTTCCTCCTGTCACTGGTTATGTGCCTTTGGTTGTTTCTGGATCTTCATGACCAGACACTGCTGCAGCCTACCTTGTGATGCGTGTCTCCAAGGGTGCATAGGGGAGATGCTCTCTGTGATAGTTACTAATGGAATCAGAGGGTGTTCTTCTTTTGCTCTTGTTGTTGTCTAGTTTTGTTCGTTTGTTTTTGTCTGTTTGTTTTGAGTTGGAGTCTCACTCTGTCACCCAGGCTGGAGTGCCGTGGCACACTCACAGCCATCCCAGTGTCGGCCTTCTGGGCACCGGCAATCCTTCCACCTCAGCCTTCCAAGTAGCTGGAACTACAGGTGCATGCTACCACGCCCGGCTACATTTTTGACTTATTGTAGAGACAAGGTCTTGCCAAGTTGCCCAGACTGGTCTCGAACCCATGGGTTCAGGCAATCTACTCCCTTCAGCCTCCCAAAGTGCTTGGACTACAGGCTGAGCCACCGAACCTAGCCTGTTTGTTTGTTTCTTAATGGCTTTACTGAGATACAAGGGGGACCCAAAAACCCCGGAATTACCTTTGGAGGGCAGGCCCCTTGGAGTACGGGTGCTCTCGCTAGGCAAGTGTTCTAGGAACCCATCAGTATCCGTGGACCAGTTAGCATTGTGAGAGGCTGTGCTCAGCTTCAGTGATTTTTTTTATTTTTTTGGAGATTCTTCCAATGCATTTGCCCATTTCATGATGGTGATGTATGAGTGCATCTGCCCACACCATGTTGAGTGTTTAGCAGTTTTTGCCCAAAATTGGCATGAGCCCCGTGCCCCACCCTCCCAATTTAGCCAATCTTGCCCTGAGAGACTTTTTTGTGTGTTTCCCTGGATGAAAAAAGTCCTCAAAGGGAAAAGTTTTGCCAATGGGAAGAGGTGAAACGAAAAATGGCAGACGCACTAAAAGGCATCCAAATGGATGAGTTCAAAAACTGTTTTGAGCAGTGGAAAAAGTGTCTCGATAGGTGTATTGCATCAATGAGTACTTTGAAGGTGAAATTTAAACACGTAAGAATAAATACACAAATTCTCTCTCTCTCTCTTTCTCTCTCTCTCTCTTCGAGTCATAGTCTCACTCTGTCACCCAAGCTGGAGGGCAGTGGCATGATCACGGTCACCACAACCTTGACCTGCTGGACTCAGGCAATCCTTCTGCCTCAGCCTTCCAAGTAGCCAGAACTACAGACACACGCCACCAGACCCAGCTAATTTTTAAATTTTTTTTGTAGAAACAAGGTCTCATCCAGTTGCTCAGACTGGTCTAGAACCCCTGGGCTCAGGCAGTCCTCTCGCCTCCACCTCCCAAAGTGCCAGGATTACAGGCGTGAGCTACCGCGCCCAGCCAAAACACAATTTTCTTTCAAATAAATTTGGGATTCGGGGGTCCCCTCATATAATTCACAGATTGTGCAAGTTGCCTGTTTAAAATAGTCAGGTCAATGATTTGTAGTGTTTTCACAGATATGTACAACCATCCCCATTGTCAGTCTCTCATTATCTCAACAAGAAGCCTTTAGCTGTCACCCCCTCCCCCACTTCCTCAGCCCCTCAGCCCTGAGAAACCACTAGTCTGCTTTCTGTCTCTGGAATCCACCATTGTGTACTCTCATATCAATGGAACCGTGTAAAATATGGGCTTTTGTGACTGGCTTCTTTCACTTAGCACGTTTTCAGGATTCAGCCGCAATATAACATGTATCAGCACTTCCCTCCTCTTTATGGTCAAACATTATTCCATTGTGCAGATATAGCACATTTTATTTATTCGTTCTTCAGTCAGTGACTCGTGAGGCTGTTTCTACTTTTTGGCCATGGCAAATAACACTACTGTGGCCATTTGTACAAGCTCTTGAGTGAATGAATCTTTCCCCTTCAAGAGTGGAATGGCTGGGTCACGTGCGGACTCTGCGTTGAGCTGTCCGAAGCACTGCCGGACTGCTTCCCACAGTGGCTGTGCCATTTTGCCTCCCTCTTGCAGTGTGTGAGTTGGGTATATGCCTCTTTAACTTGACAAGATACCACCAAATTGCTCCCCAAATGGGTGAGTCTTTGCATCATCCATCAGCCCCTCTGCCAGGATAGACCAATTCCTGTTGTGCCACATCCTCACCAGCAAATGGTGCTGTCAGACTTCAACCTTTCGTGCTCGTATGAGATCGTTGCTCACTGCACTGTAACTTAGACCTCCCTGGTGACCGTGATGGACCCATAGGAAAGCACCAATATTCAACTGCATCGAAAGACTGAGAATGGCCATTTCATAGGGTTCAACCTCATAGTAAGGTCAACCTTCTTTTCGTGGAAGTTTTCTTTTTTTTTTGCCCATTTTAGTTCCTCCACTAAATTTTCAGTTCATATCTTTTGCCCTTTCTCCTGCTTGTTATAGGGGTGGGATCTTGTTTTTTTTGAGTTGGAGTCTCATTCTGTCACCCAGACTGGAGTGCTGTGGCCGCTTCCGGTCACCGTAGCCTCGACCTACTGGGCTCCGGCGATCCTTCCGTCTCAGCTTTCCAAGTAGCTGGAACTACAGGCGCGCACTACCACGCCTAGCTAATTTTTGATTTATTGTAGAGATGAGGTCTCGCCAAGTTGTCCGGGCGGGTCTCGAACCCGTGGGCTCAGGCAATCTACTCACCTCAACCTCCCAAAGGTGCGGGATTACAGGCTGAGCCACCGAGCCCGGCAGATCTTTTTTTTTTAATTGAAAGTATTTATGCATTCTGGATCTTATTTCATTGTGATATATATGTTGAAAATATCTCCGACTGTTCTGTGGTTTGCCTTTTCACTTTGCTTATGGTATTCTTTGATGATCAGAGGTTTCTAATTTTAATACAAATAACTTTAAGCCTTTTCTTGATCTGTAATCGTTTTTTGTATCTTGTTAAGAAATCTTTTCCAACGCCGAAATCATAAAGAAAGCCTCCTATTAGAGTTTTCCAGAAAAAAGAGCCAAGAGGAAATATCTATATCTATATTTATATCTACTTCTATCTATCTAGAGAGATTATAAGAAACTGACTCACACAGTTATGGAGGCTGAGAAGTCTCACTATCTGTAATCTGGAGCCCCAGGAAAATTAGTGGTGTACTAACCCCCAGAGCTCAAAGTCCTGAGAACCAAGAACACCAACAGCATACATCTCAGTCCAAGGGCTGGAGAAAACCAATGTCCCAGGCAGGCAGAGAAAGCCAATTCCTCCTTCTTGTTCTATTCAGGCCCTAAGTGGATTGGAAGAAGACCTCTCACCTTGGAGAGGGTAGATACTCTTTACTCAGTCTATCAATGCTAATCTCATCCAGAAGCACCCTCACAGGCATGCCCAGACTTAATATGTAGCCAAATATCTGGGCACCCCATGGCACAGTCAAGTTGATACATAAAGTTAACCATCACGCCTTCCTTCTCTTACAGAAATGTGAAAGTTGGGCTTATGACATCCAGATCTTTGATCCACCTGGAATATACCCTTTGTGAGTGATGTGGTGTAGAGACCCAGTGTAAGCTAACCTCCACACTGATGACCGATTAGCCCTGCTCTGTTGATCTGTTTGTACTTTCCTGCTGATGGCCATGGCCTCTGCTACACCAGTCTCCCTGTGTGAACAGGTCTGCTCTGGGCTCCAAGCTCTAACCCATCTGACTCCTCTTTCCCTACCATCCCAATCTCCCTTTGCTGCTTCAGCTTTATGAGACTTGGTCATTTCAGGTGCGAGCAACCATCCCGTGCTCTTCTAAATCACTCCGGTTATGTCCGAGCCCTTGTCTTTGCTCAACAAAATGCCTTGTAGAGTCGACTTCTCAAATGTCGTTAAAACACAGACACAAACCTGGTGGAGATTTTATTGGAATTTTATTGAATGAATAGGTTAAGTGAGAACAGATGACATCTTTAGGAGTCTGAGTCTTTCTATCCATGAGCTTAGCGTATTAGCTCATTCTTTCCAGCTGCTTAGGATTTCGTTCTGGAAACGAATCAAAAATTACTTCAGCAGTTTCCTACTGATGAGTATTCAGATGGAGTTCAGGATTTTCTATTATAAACAATGCTGCAATGAACATTTCCACGCGTGGATCTTGGGAAGTGAGTGGGAGGCTATCAATAAAGTGAACTCCTAGGTGTGGACTTGCTGGCCCTAGGGTACAAATGCTCTCAGTGTGGGAAGATGTGCCACATTTCCTTCTGGAAAGATGCTACCAATGTACATGGTGGGGGACCGGATGTCACGGGTGAGCAGTGGGCTCGAGCTGGTAGGGTCTGGTCCATCCTGATGCCCCTCACAGGCTGGCAGATATGGAGGTGTCCTGCTGGGACCTCACCACAGCAGCAAGACTGCCCTGCCCTGGTCCCTCTGCCTTTTTCATGATGGGACTTCAGGACAATGGCCAACAACACCAACAGATGCCACTTGTGGGGTTTCTTCACAGCTCCTCCTTCCACTTTCTTCCTAAACTTGGAGTGACCTCTGACCTCAACCCACACCCAGAGTTTATCTGAGCTCTTCCATAGGGTGTAGATTCCACAAGTGACAAAGGCTGACTCTCCACGCTGCCCAAGCCCTGAGCCTGTGCCCAGAAAATACTTGTTAAACTAATCCTGGCTGACCAGGTTCGGTGGATCAGTCTGCAATCCCAGCACTTTGGGAGGCCAAGGTAAGTGGATTGCCTGAGCCCAAGGGTTCAAGACCAGCCTGGGCAACTTGGCGAGACCTTGTCTCTACAATAAATCAAAAATTAGCCAGGTGTGGTAGCACACACCTGTAGCTCCGGCTACTTGGAAGGCTGAGGTGGCAGGATTGCCAGAGCCCAGCAGGACAGTGCTGGGGTGGCTGTGAGCGTGCCACAGCACTCTAGCCTGGGCAACGGAGTGAGACTCCAACTCACAAAAACAAAAAACAGAAAAACAAATTGAGTTAAAAGCATTTCCAGTTGCAGCAGTTATCTCTAGGTCAGCAGCAACTTTCTTATACCTATTAGCAAGACATACCCCGGTTTGGTCCTCAATGCACCTTCTCCAACTGTTCTTTTGTTTTGTTTTGTTTTGTTTTTGTTTTTGTGAGTTGGAGTCTCACTCTGTTGCTCAGACTGGAGTGCATGGCACGCTCCCAGCCACCGCAGCCTTGACCTGCTGGGCTCCAGCGATCCTTCCGCCTCAGCCTTCCAAGTGGCCGGAACTACAGGCGTGCGCTACCACGCCCGGCTTATTTTGATTTATTGTAGAGACGAGGTCTTACCAAGTTGCCTAGGTGGGTCTCGAGCCCATGGGCTCAGGCAATCCACTCACCTCAGCCTCCCAAAGTACTGGGATTACAGGCTGAGCCACGGAGCCTGGCTTCTTCTCCAACCTTTTAGAAGCACCTGACCGTGAACTAGGGAGCCATGTCCCCTCTGTGACCCGGCTGTGGAGCCACAGGGTCCAAGTCTGGTGGTGAGACCCCTGGAAGACCTTCAATCTGACCTTCAACAAAAACTCAAAAGCTCTTGGACGCTCCTTCTGCTGCATTTTCATGGTCAGTGTACCCACGGGTCATCCCAGGCTCAAAGGGAGGGGAAGTAAACTCTACCTCTCAACAGGGAGGTGGCATCAACCCCAGGCGGGAAGGAACTGATGGTGGCCTCTGGGTCTGGCTACCTGAGACATGTATTACCGTATCAACACCCACAACAATCGATGCCACTTGTTAAGGTTTAATCTGTGCGAGGCATTGGGCAAGGGACAACTTTCTCAGTTGTCCTTCCAAGTTCCTATTTTTTATTCTATTTTATGGATTGGTAAACTAAGATTCCTGGAGGTTTGGTATCTTGCCTGAGGCATGATATTTAATAAGTAGCAGTGCCGGGCTTCAGATCCACATCCTTCTTGTTGCAGAGATCTTGTTCCTTCTTACTGCACCCGGACCTCCTTTAACTATTTTCTAGGATTTCTTTTCAAGGTCGTTAAAATTTCTTCAACTCTCCCATCTTTCTTAATTTTTAAGCTGGGCATAGCGGCTCACACCTCTAAGCCCAGGACTTTAGGAGGCCAAGGTGGAAGAATCACTTGAGCCCAGGAGTTAAGACCAGCCTGGACAACATAGCGAGACCTCATCTCGACAAAAAGTAAACAAAAAGTTAGCTGGGCGTGGTGATGCAGCTACTTGGGAGGCTGAGGCTGGAGATCACTTGAGCCCAGGAGATCAAGGCTGTAGTGAGCCATGATAGTGCCACTGCACTCAGCCTGGGTTACAGAGTAAGACCCTGACTCAAAAAAATTTTTTGAATTTATTTAAATCGTGAAACAGAACATACAAAAGACTTTATTTTAAAGCAAACATTCATGTACCCTAACCACCAGGTCAAGATCTAGACAACCGCCAACACCCGGCTACCTCCCTCTGAGCCATCCTGAACTTGGCCTTCTGTGACTTTCCTGGAGATAACCACCACCTTGACTCTTAGGGTAACTACTTCCTCCTTTTTCTTTTGAGTTTTACTATCTAATTATGCAACCCTAACAATATGGTTTAGTTTCGTCTGTGTTTGAGTGTTATATAAATGGAATCATACAGCAAGTTCTCTTTTATGTCTGGCCTCTCTTCCCCCTCAAAGTTATGTTTTTAGGCTTATCCATGTTGTTTCATGGGTTCCGTGTATTTGTGTATGCATGCATTTGGGGCAGGGGTTGTGGGGTTTGGGTGTTTTGTGTTTTTTTTGGAGTCGGAGTCTCACTCCGTCGCCCAGACTGGAGTGCAGTGGCCGCTCCCGGCCACTGCAGCCTCGGCCTGCTGGGCTCCGGCAATCCTTCCGCCTCAGCCTTCCGAGTAGCTGAAATTACAGGCACGCGCCACCACGCCTGGCTGATTTTTTGATTTATTGTAGAGATGAGGTCTTGCTGCCCAGGCGGGTCTCGAACCCGCGGGCTCAGGCAATTCACTCACCTCAGCCTCCCAAAGGCGCGGGATTACAGGCTGAGCCGCCGAGCCCAGCGGATTTGGATGTTTTTTGGTGGATAATAGTGCATTGCATAAATATACTGCAGTTTATTTAACCATTTTTCTCTGGATGGGCACCTGGGCTCAGACAAAGCGCCCATGAGCTACCCTCCTGGTGCACATGAACACGGGTTTTCATGGGAGTAGAAAGACTGCCCATGGGTGGGTATAGCTAGGACCTACCCAGATCACACTAGCCTATCTCCCCATCTCTCTCCTCCCAGGGAAGGTAAGGGTTCCCATGCTAACACTCACTATAGAGAACTATTTTAATTTCTTTTTTCTCTTTTTTGAGTTGGAGTCTCACTCAGTCGCCCAGGCTGAAGTGCAAGTGGCACGCTCACCACCACTCCAGTGTTGACCTACTGGACTCCGGTGATCATTCTGCCTCAGTCTTCCAAGTAGCCAAACTCCAGGCGCACGCTACCCCACCCGGCTAATTTTTTTATTTATTGTAGAGACAAGGTCTCACCAAGTTGCCCAGGCTGGTCTCGAATCCCTGGGCTCAGGCAGTCCTCTCGCCTCGGCCTCCCAAAGTGCTGGGATTACAGGCTTGAGCCACTGCGACTATTTCAATTTCTATTCCTTGGGTGGGGACGTTGGGATGGTCTCCATGCATCTTTATATTCCACAGCATTGCAAGGCCAGCTTCCAAGGGGAGGAGGTGTGGGTACCACAGTGCTGAATAATGACCCTTCCTGCATCTGGGAAGCATGTGAGCACCGTAGTGTCCCTTCCCTATCCTGATTTATTTCAATTCCTACTGCTTCCAATGGTTGCAGAAACGTCGAGAGGTCACAACACCTGTCTTTCTTTTCTACTGCAGTTGCAGAATGGGGGGAACTCCTTTGAGTCCAGCCCCAGGCGTGTCTGATCACAGGGTCGGAGGTTTCCACGCTGCCCTCTGCCATTCACAATCTCGTGAGCCGAGCAGAATGATTGTCACCAGACCACCCACAAATGTGAACAGGAACCAAAGCCACCCTCCACGTCTGCTAGCGGGCAGGCTCCTCCTAATTCTCTACTCAGTGGTCAGGTCCTTTGATAAGGACTCTGATGAGGCAGGAGCCAAATACTGTCATTCGTGCAACTACCTTCATCAAGTGCCATCTGCAAAATGATAACAGGGGATATCATCAAGCACTTACTAGGTGCCGGGTGCTGTCCTCAGCATTTCACCATGTCTTAGCTCATTTAACGCTTACACAGCACTGTGAGGTACGAGAATTTTCCCACTGGACAGGCAAAATCACCAAGGCACAGAAAAGTTAATTACCCAGGGTCACACAGCTAACAGATGGGGAAGGTAGGTGTCACACCCAGGCACCCTGGCTCCAAAGCTCACTAGGCAGAAGCTCCCAGCCACACCTCTCCATGCACCATGTGCTTGGGGGACCCGGAAACAGTCCCAACCCCCGCCCTGCAGAAGGACCCATGCTGTCCAATTTCAAGACACTCTAAAGCCACAAACCACATAATGGCAAAACAATGCACACAAATCAATGGCATGGGATAGAGAGACCAGAAATAGAGTCACACAAGTATACCCAACTGCTTTTTTAAAAATTTATGGAAAAGTTGCAAAGACAATAGGCAGTTCTTATGGACTCGGCTGTCCTCATTTTTAACACCTTGCATTCCTGTGGTATATTTGTTATGACTGAAAAATTGACACTGGGACATTGTGAACTAAACTGGCATTGGTGCTATTAACTCGGCTCCAAGTTTTATTCCAAGTTCACCAGTTGCCCCTAATGTCCTTTTCCATCCCAGGATCCCATCCAGGACAGCACATCACATTCAGTGGCCATGTCTCCTGCACTTCCTCCAGGCTGTGACAGCTTCTCAGACTTTCCTTCTGGGCAGTTTTGAGGAGGGCTGGCCAAGGTTTTAGTAGCCTGTCTCTTGACGGAGCTTCAGCATGGTTTTGCTCATGGTTCCACGGAGTCATGGGCTTTGGGGAGGAAGACTCCAGAAAGTACTTGCCATTCCCGCCCCATCCCATCAAGGGTACATGTTCTCAACATGACTTACCACTGTTGTTGTTGACCTTGGTCACCTGGCCGAGGGAGTGCTTGCTAAGTTTCTCCACTGTAGAGTCCTTTATTTCCTTTCCATCCTGTCCTGTTTGAAAGGAAGTCACCAAGTGCAGCCCTCACTCAAGGCTGTGTGGGGTAGGAGGAATGTCTACAGAAACAATTTGGAGCCCCCTTGTGCAAGAGACTTGTCTCTCTTCCTCCATTTATTGATTTGTTCAATCATATATTTATATCAGTGTGGAAGCAGGGATGTTTATTTTATACTAATGTGGGTAATACCCCAATACTTCATTATTTATTTTTGTTCAAGTCATTCCAGCTTTGGCTGCTGGGAGTTCTTTCAGACCGGCCCCCATGTCCCCGTGACGTGCCCCATCCTTTTGGGTTTTTGAGCAATTCCTTACTTCCTGGCACTACAGGATGCCCTGAGCTCATCTTGTATATTCCCTGCTCCAGCCCTAGAAACAGCCATTTCCCCAAGGGGCTGTGTTCCCTTTCATTGGAGAATGGTGTTAGAAACCAAGATCCAGGCACTGGGGGTGCTTGCTACTCTTGGTGCATCACTGCTTCAGTCTCTCTCAGCAGGCAGAGGTTGGAAGTGTATTTGTACATAGCCCACGTGTCCATCCACACCTACGGTTATTACTGTATCCATCCATCTGCATCTACACTAAGCTCACCTGAGTTCACAGTGATGTCTTCGACTCCCCACTCAGCGTCACCTGGTTTATTCTAGCATATCCCCCTTGTTCATTCATAACCTCTCTCTCCAGCAGGGAATGCGGCATGAGGTCCTGATGTTCCACGTCTTCGCCTGCACCTACTGTTTTTGTTTGTTTGTTTGTTTGTTTGTTTGTTTTGCTAGTCTTCCTGCTGGTTGTGTCTTCATTTGATTTCTTCTACTGAAAAATTATGTTGAGCATTTTTCATCTGTTTATTTGCCATGTATCTTACTCAGTGAAGTGTTTGTTCAGATCTTTGGCCCCTTTTCAAATGAGGTTGTTTTCTTATTGTTGGGTTTTAAGGTTCTTAATATATTCCAGATACCAGTCCTTGTTAGATATAAGATCTACAAATATTTTTTCCCCAATCTATGACTTGATTTTCTCTCTATGTGTTTAGATCTTCTTTGATTACTTGCATCTGGATTTTGTGCTTTTCCACACAAAGGTCCTGCTAGTGTGCTGCTGTTTTGTTGTTGTTGTTGTCTGAGACAGAGTTTTGCTCTACTACCCAGACTGGAGTGCAGTGGTGCAATTATGGCTCTCCATAGCCTCAACCTCCTGGGCTCAAGCTATCCTCCTGCCTCAGTCTCCTGAGTAGGTGGGACTACAGATGCATGCCTCTTTGCTATCATGCCCAGCTAATTTTTTCTTTTCCTTTTCTTTCTTTCTTCTTCTTTTTTTTTTTGTAGAAATGAGGTCATGCTATGTTGTTCTTGTTGGTCTTGAACATTCTGCTAGATTTACACATAAATAATTCTACTGATGTTTGACAATGCTGAATAGACAATTCCGTGGAGAAAGTATAGTCTCTTCAGTATCTACTCCTGTAACAATTAGACATCCACATGAAAAAGAAAACCTCAACGCATACCTCTCATGAAACAAAACAAAAAGCAGCTAAAACCTCAAACAAACCAAATGACCCCTGGGCCTCCCCAGCCACGGCCACAAGCTGGCACTGTGTAAGGGGTTCAACCACAGGGCTAGACGGTGCGGGTTTGAGTCCTGGCTCTGCTGTTCACAACTGTGTGCCTGGGTGTTGGGCTGCAGTGCCTCAGTTTCCTCGGCTGCAAAACCAGGATTTAGCAGAACCACTGCTAGGTTGTTGTGAAGAAGACACAAGATAACGCAAAATGCTCTTAGAACCATCACTACCATGGAGCTTACACAAACAAATTTTGCTGTCATTATCAAGGTCACAAAATGCCCCATTTCCTGGTTCCTGAGCCCCAGAGCACAGCCCCCTCCAAGAGCTCTTTCCCAGGAAGGTTATGGGATCTCCAAGGGTCCTTCTGACGCCAGGTGGAGGGCAATGTGTTGCTCTGTGGGTTTTTTGACTTTGCCACAGAAAACATTTCAGAGCCAGTCGGAAGTTCGGTTTAAGAAAGAATTTATTAGAAAGAAAAAGGCATGCTCAAGGAAGCATGAGTACCTTAAGAGAAGGACGCTAGCTTGCCTTTGACAAGAAGCTTTATATGCTTTTACAATGCTGATTCAACAAATCATGAGCTGAGAGGAGTGGGCTGCAGGTGTCTGGTTACAAGTTTTGATGACCATCTCTCCACCTTCTGAGGTCACAAGGACCTTCTAAATAATGAAAGTTGTTGTCTAACGAACTAGATGTGGGCTTTTCTTAGGACATCATGTCTGTGTTTGGGGTAATTCCCTATTGTTTCTGTAATTTACTGCACTAGTAGATTCCAGCCCACAAGGTGGTCAGGTCTGGTGTGCTTGGTCAGTCAAGTGAGGGTTATGTGTGAATAGGAAAGATGGCTGAATGCTGACCCTATTTTAATCTGCCTACAAGAACTTATGTGTAACCTGCACTGAATAACCTGCCTCATTTCCATGTTTCCAGGTGGGCACAGTAATCATCCGCCATCACCAAGGTCTCTTGCAGGAGGGCTTGATGCCAGATCCAAGCCACAGCCCAGTACTCTAGGCCTGACTGAGGCCATATTGGTGAGGACTGAATGCTGATCATTTTTTGTTAACCTTGCCAAATTCCTAACTAAGGGACCTGGAGAGACAGGCTTTTTACTACTACTTAATGTGGTTTACTTTCCTACCTGGCTTTGACATAACATCCCATTAACAGATAAAAAAGGAAAAGTTAAGTATTTTATGACCCCATGAAGCTGTCTCAGGCACTCTGGGCACCTTTTAAGACAGTTAACAGCTCTCTCTGAAGCCTGCCACTTAGGAAGCATCATCTATATATGGAGAAACTTGACTCCCTCCTCGTTCCTCAAGCCGCCCGTTCCCTTTACCGCTTTCAAATTTCCTTTGATCATTCTTGCTAATGAATTGCCAATTGAGAAATCTTTGGGCTGGGTGTGGTGACTTATGCCTGTATCCCAGAACTTTGAGAGGATTGCTTGAGCCCAGGCATTCAAGGCCAGCCTGGGCAACATAGCAAAACCTCGTCTCTACGTAAAACAAAAAAAAAATCAGTCAGGCATGGTGGAACACACTTGTAGTCCCAGCTACTTGGGCGACTGAGACAGAAGGATCGCCTGAGCCCAGGAGTTAGAGGCTGCGGTGAGCCATAATCATGCCACTGCACCACTCCACCCTGGGTAACAGAGTAAGACCCTGACTCAAAGAAAAAAAAAGAAAGAAAAAATATATATATATAAAAAAAAAAATTGAATCTACCTGTAGCCTGCAAGGCCCACTCACAAATATCCTACTTCCCTGGACTGAACCAATGTAAATCCCACATGCATTGATTTATGGTTTATTGTACACTCTGTCCTCCTAAAATGTATATAACCAAGCTACCATTCAACTACGGCAGGCACACGGTCTCAGGAACTCCTGGGGACAGATGTCATGGACCTAGGCCACTCCCATTTGGCTCAGAATAACCCAGCTTAAATACTTTACAGAGTCTGGCATCTTTCATCAACACTGGGGTCCGGGCAGAGGTGGGAGGCTCCCGTAAGTGTGCACTCCCAAGGGAGCAGTTCCCACCTATGAGAAGGGCATCACCCCTCTGCATACGAGAGTCAGTTCAGGTCAGAGTTCAGAGGGACAGTGGCTGTCCAGCATCATGCAGCCCTGAAGTATGTAACACATATCTGCATCCTGGCTGTCTGACATCATCACCCAGGTCCTTACCTGCTTCACAGCACTGCCTCCTTGGCAGGCTCTGTTTGGGTCTCCCTTGGAGGTCAGCTTTGCATTGGAGGGTCTCAGCTGGGAGACCACTATGACTGGGCCAGAGAGCCATAGCCACAACATGGGGGTGTGGGGGGAAGGGGAGATTGTACAAAGTAAATTCAACCTTCCCTAATGTGTCCTTGCAAATCACACAGGGGATTCTTAACCCCTTCTTCTCACCCAAACGGCAAGCTACTCACAGGAAGAAATGAATCCCAGGAAAGACAGAGCACATGCCAGGGACCCAGTTGCATATGGCGCTGAGCATGCCCAGTGTGACATCCCGGAAACCATTGACTTTGAGGCTGAGAAAGGGAAGACGCGCCCACCCTTTGACACACCCACACTGTTCCCCTGTGGTTCCCTGTGCATCTGTGAGCCCAGCGGCTACTCCACAGACTGCAGGGCTGTGGGGACGACTCATCCCTGTGCGTACGGCCTGGCCCACTCACTTCCTGCCCTGCTAGAACATTCCCCCTCGGGAGATTCCAGAGCCCCCAGCCTTCCGGTGCAAATCTGTTTCCTTGAAGACCATATCCCAGGCAGACGCAGAACGTATAGAAAGAACCAAGCTGTCATTCCTGGCCATGCTGGAAGGCTGCCCGTCCCACATTCTCCATCTGGCCATCACTGGAGAGGGACCCCTGCCCAGCTCCAGCCCAAACCAACCCTGAGGGTCTGGCAGGAGTGGAGCCCATAGGCCACAGGGAAGGAGAAGGGTGCGGCCTCAGGCAAACCTGGGTTCAAATCTGCTCTGCTCTCACTCACCCTGAAACTTGGGGAGGCAATCACTGTCCCAGGGGTCTCAGTTTCCCCATCTATAAGATGAAGGTGGCTGATCTGTTGAACAGACTCGGAGAGGCATCAGAGGGGAGATAGCCCCATAGATGTCAGCTGCTACAGGACAGTTTCATGCCCCCTGTTCCCCAGGTTACCCTGGACATCCCAGAGCCCCCACCCCAGCCCCTGCCCTAGCACTTGACAGAGTGAAGTCACCTTCCCTTCCAGGTGAGTAGGCTGGACCCCCACAAGGCCCGTGTTCTGCTGGGCTCGACCCTCCTGACGTGAGTCCGGCATGCAGTGGCGCTCCGAAAAGGCACCAAATCGGCCACAACCATGCTTGCTGGGACTTCTGATCTAGCCTCAGGAGCCTGAAAGTCCCTGGGGGCGGAGTGTGTCCCAGGACGGTCAGTGACGCTGCCACTTATTTCTCTGGAATCAGAGCCACCCGATCGCAGCCAGCATCCTGGAACCCCTGGGCACGTCCCTGCCCTCCTCTGGACCCCCCTTTCCCTCCGTAAACACAAGGGTCAGCTTTCATCTGCAAGCCCAGCTGGCTCCCAGTGCCTTCCTTCCAGAACACGCTAAGTGATTAATCAGAGGGTTTCAAAGTGCCCCACCTCCTACCCACCAGCTCTGCAGTTAGGAGAGAAAAGTCCTGTGATCTCTTCACTGCTTCCTGCAACGCCTTCCCACGCATGTCCACATCATTCTACCCTCTTCCCTCGGTCATCCTGGCATCGGTGCAGTTTTAGCAGCTGCTTGCCTAGAAAGCAGCATCCACTGGGACGGTGACCACCAAGGCACAAGGCAGACCCATACATAGGAAAACAACGGCCCAGAGAGGGTCAGCGACCTGCCCAAGGCCACACAGCATGGCAAGGGGGACCTGAGATGACCGCAAAGCATTCAGCCCACCTCTCCAGCCTCAGGTGCCTCCCTGATGTCTCCCTGTCTTCCTGTGTCTGGAGTGTCCACTAACCCAAGGCCCGGCACAGCCACCAGGCATAGTCGGACCCATCGTTTGTGGACCTCGGACCCTCCAGTTGTTCTGGATAATGCAAACCCCACCCCCAACCAGGGCAGGCTGGCTGCACGGGCCTTGGGGCAAATAGCAGGCTCGACACCAGAATGAGATCAGCCTCGGCGTCTGGTCCCCAGATGCCCCAGCAAGACCTCCCTCCCTTCTCAGGCGATCTCCCTCTGATCCCTGCCTGGAGCGCACATTCCACTACTTGTCCTCAGGAGACGAAGGTCGGCTGTGCTCAGCCCGTAGAGCCCAGATTGTGGCGTGCCTGGTTAGGACGGGTGTCATCCTGCAGCCATCCATGGGGGTCTCCCCATGGCTGGCGGTGGAGCTGAGTGAGGGAGAGACTGAGGTTGTGAGTGTGGCCATAGATTGGTGATATCTGCCATGGCCAGGGTGAGGATGAGCCTCACCCACATTCTGGCCATGGCAGACATCACCAATCTGTGGCCAACCCACAATGGAGGCGCCGCACAGTAAGCTGGGACATCTGTCTACCTTGGGGTTGGTCTGCTGGTCTGGATGGGGCAGGGGCGGGAGCCCTGGTCAGTTCTAGGCTCTGCTGGGCAGTGACCCGTGCAGACAGCTCTTGAGACTGACCTGCTGCCTATGCCAGGTCTTTGGGCCTGCGGGAAGGAACTCCTCCACAACGGGACTGTTGTCACCGAGTCATCTCATCTGAGCCTCCCAGCAGGCTGATGGGGGCAGACCAGCAGGAATCAGTTGGTCTCTAGATGAAGAACGGACCCCCGGTTGGGGTCGCAGTCAAGGTGGCCTCTAACCCGGACGTCCAAGCAGAAGGGGCCCGCTGGGCTACCCCTCAGCACTCACTCCCCACTGAGTGTCCATCTCTCAGGGTCCATCTTGGGCTTAACACTCGCTGGGTGCCTGACAGCCCTCCACTCACGGTGCACCCACGCCCGTGGACCCCCTAACGTCACCCACCTTCCACACCCACTGGCTCCGCCAGGCCTGCAGGACAACATGGGCTCTGTGTTCCCCTCAGATGCCACCTCCTGCCTGCCTGTCCTGTCCAAGCCCCGAGTGGGTTAACGCCCCCCGTTCCATGGCACTACGTGCTCTCATGGGAACATGAACCCCCCTCCCACCTTCCTCTTCCTCCCCATGTCCCTTGCCTGGAGGGGCTTTCAACGAGAAAGTGTAAAGAGAGACTTCCTCTTCCGAGGAACCCTGGGGAGGGATGAGTGCCTGCAGAACCATCCCTGTCCTTGCTTCGTTCTGCGAAGACCAAGAACACTAGAACTTTCTGGCGTCGCACAGAGAAGTCCCTCCAGGTATACTGAGGAGTCCGATGAGCTGGGATTCTCCAGGGAATGCCCAGGGTTAAAGGAACCTGGGTCTTAGGAGAGAAAAGTCGTCCAGACTTTGCATCTTTCTATGTCTTCCGGGTTCCACCAGCTGGGAGGGGTGTCTTTGTTGTTACAGCCTGGTACCGAGGGGACAATTGCTATTTTTTTAACGATAACTATTGTTTATATTTTATTTTCTCCAAATATGATTTTAAATTGCCTTTTTTCTCCCCTTTTTGACTGGACACAAAAGATCTATGCCTTACAAAAATGAGTTCCATGTGTCAATACAGTCCAAAATTTAAAATTCCCGCAGAACAGTAAAACCCAAAGTGAAATAATACAAGTCAATGTAGGAAATACAAATTCAAATAGTGCAAAATTACATGAAAGAGTCTAGTCTGCAAGTTGACATTATAATGCTATTTAAAGAATAAAAAGATATTTTAACTGAATCCTATGGTGGCATTTTAGGGAGAGATTTATGAGGGGGGACGCAAAACAATTGGAATTTTTAAATTTATTTATTAAAAAAGTTGATTTATAAAAAAGTTGCGTATTTCTTCTTATATATTTAAACTTCAGTCACCTTCCAACTCCTCTCCGTTGGATGCAATACACCTATCGAGATGCTTTTTCCTCTGCTCAAAACAGTTTTTGAACTCTTCCATTTTGAGGCCTTTTAGTGCTTCTGTCATTTTTTGTTTTACCTCTTCCACATCAGCAAAATGTTTCCCTTTGAGGACTTTTTCATCCAGTGAAACAAAAAAAACGGTGCTCAGGGTGAGATCGAGTGATTTTGAAGGATGGGGCCACGGGGTGGGTCGTTTTGGGTCAAAAACTGCTGAACACTCAGCACAGTGTGGGCAGCTGTGCTTGTAAATCACCCATCATGAAATGGGCAGATTCACTGAGAGAATCTCAAAAATAAAAATAAAAGATTTCACTGAGGCTGAACGCAGTCTGTCACACCCACACTAGCTGGACCACTGAGGCCAATGGGTTCCTAGAACTCTCACCTAACAGGGAAGCCTGCCCTACAAGGGACCCGCACCTCCAAAAGGTACTTCTGGGTTTTTTTGGGTCCCCCTTCATAGAGAGCATATATTGCATTTTTCACTCAGCTACATCCCAGCAAGTATCAGAGTTTAGGAGATGAAGAAGATCTGCTTCTCATGGAAAAGGCACATATTTTAGCCACCTCCTTCCCACTATATTTATCTTCCCAGTTCCCGCTTACTGGGTATATTTTCAGGGGCACTTTACTACTTGATGTGCTTTACCAGACAATCAATGTCTTTTTCTTTCTTTCTTTCTTTTTTCAAGTCAGAAGCTCACTCTGATGCCTAGGCTGGAGTGTAGTGGCATGACCATGACTATCACGGCTCACCACAACCTCTGCCTTCTGGGCTCAGATGATCCTTCCACCTCAGCCTCCCAAGTAGCTGGGACTACAGGTGCACACTACCACACCCAGCTAATTTTAATTTTTTTTTTGAATCAAAGTTTCACTCCATCACCCAGGCTAGAGTCCAGGGGCATGCTCACAGCCACCCCAGCGTTGATCTGCTGGGCTCCGGTGATCTTTCCACCTCAGCCTTCCAAGTAGCTGGAACTACAGGTGCATGCTATTGCACCTGGCCAATTTTGTATGTTATTTTATTATAGAGACAAGGTCTAGTCAAGTTGCCCGGGCTGGTCTTGAACCTGGAGGCTCAGGCAATCCGCTCGCCTCGGCCTCCCAAAGTGCTGGGATTACAGGCTAAGCCACAGAGCCCGGCCTAAAAACTTTTTTGTCGAGATGAGGTTTCCTTCCCTATGCTGCCCAGGCTGATCTCAAACTTCTGGCCTCAAGAGATCCTCCCAAAGTGCTGGAATTACAAGCCTGGGCCCCCGTGCCCTGCTGGATTCACCTATTTCTTGAGGTAAGTTACGTTGCCTTTTCTACCTTTCAGCTGAGGACAGCCAAGCAGTTGCTAAATGTTTGCAAGCACAGGGCTTGTGTTCCACCTTCCTGCCCACCTGGGCCTCCTGCCTGGGCCTCCCTGTAAGGCTGATGACAAGTGTCATTGCTGAGAACGCTCTGCCCACAGGCTATCCGGGGTGGTTCTCAGGGTAGAGCCCACTGTCACTTCTGTTCCCAAATCAAATGGCAACTGTCCATGCTGCTGACGGCAGGGCAGCCACTCAGGACCGGGCCTGAAGCCTCTGGGGCCCAGATCAGCTGCTGGGCGCAGTGTCGCTGACCATTCTCTCTGCCAACCTGGCCCAACCTCTGACCAGTCTCTTCTGCTGCCTGGAAGGCAAACACCGAAGGCTGACTCTGCAAAGGAAAAGTGTGTTAGGCCAAGAGCTCCAGCAAAACCGGGGCCCAAAGTCCCCGGGCTCAGAGCTCTGTCTCCTGACGCTCACCAAGTCCCCAGATGTGGCCGGGGGTCTAGAGCCAGCCACAGAAGCCCTGGGGCACGGGCCCAGTCCTTCCCCGGGGAGTCACAGCACAGGGCAGGCGTGACTGAGGGTGTGGGCACAGAGGGCCGGTACTTACTTGAGCAGATGCCATTCCTGAGTACACAACGGCCCATCAAGGGAGATGGCGCTCCAGGGAGTTCAGAGGGTGTCCCGCAAGTGGTCCATCCGGGTAGCTGGTCCTGTCTTCCGGTCACTGTAAGTGGATCACATGGGAGTCCCCGCTCACACTTGTCTAGACCCTCCCATCCTGTTCTTGGGGAACTCTTCACATCTGCAGGGCACCCGTCACGCCTGCCCAGCCCAGTCGATGCCCCAGGGGG
Organism: Carlito syrichta; assembly: GCF_000164805.1. NCBI lineage: Eukaryota > Metazoa > Chordata > Mammalia > Primates > Tarsiidae > Carlito > Carlito syrichta. The sequence continues at coordinate 94,511 of NW_007246177.1, forward strand.
TGGAAGAAGAAGTGGCTTGGCCTCTGGCCCCTCAGACTCGGCCGGACCCCAGCGTCACCAGAATAGGCCAGAGTGGCCAGGGGGTGAGGGGACCCAAAGCCTTGCAGGGGCGTGGACCCCAGGCTGCCACTCCCCCCAACCCCGGGCTGCCTCTGCTCGACTGGACTGTCCAGGGCCTCCCTTCTTGCCGGTTCAATCATCCTAGGCAATTTCCTTTCTCGTCTGAACACGGATTCCCTCCCCAGATGCTCCCTCTCTCGGTCCCCTCTCCCAGGCCCGGGCCAAGCCCCGTGGCTACGGCACATCAGAGGCCGTCGCTAGGAAGGCCACCGCGGCGGGTCGGCAGGAAGGCGCTGGCGGCGGCGCGTGCTTGGAAAGGGAAGTCCTCTTGCAGAACGGCCCGGGCTGGGGCCTGGACCCGTCCCACCACTCAGCCTCAGTGGCCGCAGCTATGCCATGAGCACATTTTTAGACTGTGAGTCAACTGTTAATAGCATGGGTTTTTTTCAAAAAATCATCCCAGAAGGAAGGCTGATTTATAGCTCTTCTCTGTGGAGCAGAGTCAGAAGGCAGGGGCGTCTGACACAGGCTTGGGGTGGGGGAGGCAGGGAGGCCTTCCAGGCCAGCCTCCAGCTGTGTGGAACAAATCAGAGGAGGACGTGCAACCTCTCCGCCCCGATCCCTATGGCGTCTCGGCTCCCTAAGATGAAGGACAAGACAGAATTTATTGTCCTATCGATGAGGACACAGATGAGATCCCTCATGGCCGAGTTACATGACGGCCACTTCAGCTCCCAGTTACAAGGAACAATAAATCAACCACAAAAATTGTTTTTCTGTGTCCCTTCCCTGTGCCAAGCCATGTGGGTATACAGGGATGAATAAGACAAACCTCAGGTGCCGGAAAGGGAAGGTGTATGAAAAAGCAAGCTCCAGATTGGCGTGGCAAGCGCCGTGTCTCATCCACACCCGTCGTGTGGAGCGTGGTCCCGCCAGCCCAGCCTGTGTGTATGTTTCGAGGACCGTGGGGGATTTGCACGTGTGACACTGCAACGGGGCGCTCGCTCCACCAGCTGCCGCAACGGAGACAGGCTCCAGTGCCTGGGCTGCCACGGAGCCCCAGAACCTCTGTCCTCTGCCCCATCCAAGCCCAAGGCAGACCCCGACCCAAGGTGGGAGGATGCCATTTCCCCTCCGGTGGCTTCTGCAGGGAGGCTCTCAGGACGGCAGGGGTCTCCACTCAGGAAAGAGAGCAGAGAGCCAAGACTCAAAAATTCTGTGGCTCCTCCGGGAGGGATGGAGTCCCTGCCCCCTTGCAGGGAGCTCGATTCCACCTTCACACCTGGTCTGACAAGGGGCTCTGCTTCTGCAAACACTTGCCCCAGGGAATGCTACTCCCTGAGTCTTGGTTGCCTCAACTCCAGAATGACGGTCACATTTGTCTTCCTCATAGAGAAAGAAATGTGATGGGTGGGCGTGGACATCTGAGAGACGCTGGTGATGGAGCACTGTCTCTGTCTCAGCCAAGGACAGCAAGCTGCCAGTGTCTACCCAACCCCTCTTCCTTCTCATTCCCATGACAGACATTGCAAATCAATTGCAGTTCTGGGGATTCAGGGCTGTACCTCAGAGTCCTTCTCAACACAGCCCCCTAGGCCACCACGTGAACTATGAAGGTCATCAGCAAGACAAATTCTCTACTATTTCTCTACATTATAGATACAACTGGCAGAGGGCGACAGGAACTTATCTGAGATTGCTCAGAGCTGGGGCAGAGAGGACACACAGTCACCATTGTCCAGAGCACCAAGGAGAGGGCATGGAAGGCCGAGTCCAGGGGAGGCGGAGGTGCCAGGCCAGGCAGAGATGGATGAAGCCACCCTGTGTTTGCTGAGTGACTGTGGGGTAAATGCATGAAGCCAGCAAGGCGCAGGGACGAGGACAGGGACTGGAAGCTGAGAAGGAATGAGGTCTCCATCAGGGTCCCGAAACAAGCCAGAGATGAGGGTCGACGGCTGACAATGAGAGTCCATCCTTAGAAAGAAAATCTCCTTTTTAGATGACAGGAGAAGACTATAAATTTGGCCCAGGCACTTGAAGTGAATATTCCGCACGGCAGATAAGCCACAAAGCCCGGAGGAAGAAAATCAGCCAGAAACAGGCAGACCCGTTCCTCCGTAGGGGAGAGGGTCCTGCATACGACCCCCGCCCCAGAGAGAGCCAGAGGCCCCCACAGACCGGGCACAGCCCCCACGGCCCGGCTGGGGGAGACCTGCGGGGCTCCCAGTCCCCGCCACCCAGCCTGCAGTTCAAAACAGAAAGCTGTGTCCACGGGAATAAGGCACAGAGCCCAACAAACGCTGTACAGCAAGTCCCCACTTACAAACCTTCAAGTTGTGAACGCTAAAGGATGTGAAAGTGCTTTCGTGCGCCCAGCCACGTAGGTTAGTCCACGTGTCTTGCATCCATGGTCACGTGCGTGCATCCTTCGCACGCGGCTGTGCTTTAGTGGGCTCGACTGTGCGGGACTGTCTAGAGCGTACACCAGTGCAGTATCCTTATTTCAAGTCCAGGATGACATAGCTGGCTGTGCTAATTGGGCACCCAGGCTGACCTCGTTGGACTCACAGACAAATTGGACTTATGAACACATGCTCAGAGCGGAACTCGTTCGTCTGTCGGAGACTTTCTGTGTTTTCCCCTGGACGGCTCCACGGTGTCTCTATCTTGCTGGATGTGTGCACTGCGTGTTTCCCTTTATTCAGCCGATGTGGGCTTACGGGGTTCTGTTTTCTTCCACAAGCCACCCCCTAGGACACTGGAGGCCAACAGTCCCCAAGGGGAAGGGTGTGATGAGGGACACGCAGCTCTCCAAATGTCCTGTTCCCTCCGCAATGTCCCCACGCTGCCCCCACCCCAGCCTGGGGTGGGCTTGGAGGTGGCAGCCACGGTGAGGCAGACTCCCAGACAGAGAGCTCGGGAGTGACCAGGTAGCCTGGGTTTGGCTGCACAGGGGTCTTCAGGAAGTCATCAAGAGCTGGGAGGATTCTGGTGCTCTTTGGCCTCCTTCCCTCCCAGGAGGCTGGCAGAAAAGAACTCCTGCACAGGTGGGATCTACTGATACCTGTCATCAGAAAACATGTGGGTGCTGAGGTCAGAAGGGAAGCATCCAGGGGTCAGTGTGGCTTAGGGAAGTGAATTCTGTTTTGGGGGTTTTTTTGGAGTCTGGTCCTCACTGTGTTGCCCAGACTGGAGTGCAGTAGCATGATCATAGCTCACTGCCGCTTCAACCTCTAAAGCTCAGGTGATCCTTCTGCCTTAGCCTCCCAAATAGTTGGGACCACGAGTGCACACCACCGTGCCTGGCTGCGTTTTTTTTTATTTTGTATAGAGACAGGGTCTCACTGTGTTGGTCCAGGCTGTCTCAAACTCCTGGGTTCAAGGAGGAGCAGATTCTAAAGCCATACATACCTGGGCTTAAACCATGCCCTGCCTCTTCTTAAGTGTGTGATGGGAAGTTTCATAAGCTTCCTCCTCAGTAAAGCAGAGATGGCACCTGTATGCTGGGAGTGTAGGGAGGGCGAAATACACGAACGGATAGGAATTTAAGACACATACACGCACACACACTGCCCACAATGGAAGGGGAACACACTGAGAGTTGTTCCAGTACATGTTACAGGGTGCAGTGGCTCACACCTGTAATCCAAGCAATTTTAGAGGCCAAGGCAGGAGGATCACTTGAGCCCAGAAGTTCAAGACCAGCTAGGCCAACATAGCGAGAACTTGTCTCCACAAAAAACAAAATAACATGAGCCAGGCTTGGTGACTCGCACCTGTAGTCCCAGCTACTCGGGCGGCTGAGACCAGAGGATCGCCTGAGCCCAGGAGGTCGAGGCTGCAGTGAGCCATGAGCATGCCACGGCACTCCAGCCTGGGCAAGAGTGAGACCCTGACTCAAAAAAAAAGTGTTTAACAATCAGCTTTCTGGGGAAAACAAAAAACTCAAGAATAGTCTCACCCTTAGCACCTGCCAATGTCCACGGTGTAAATGCTCCCAGTCATGGCCTTGTCGGACGCAGTTCGGGCTCCTCACGTGATGCTGCTGGGTGTGGCTTGGAGGAGGGGTGCACACCAGCTCCTGTGGGTCAGCGTGCTCTGGACCTCCCACACCAGTGGTTGCCCTGGCCCAGATGCAGCCCGCACCCCCTAGAAGCTGCTGGCCTCCCTGGGTGGCTAAGGGACCATTTGAGGAGGTATCCTAGGCGCCAGCCTGGAGGCCACATCCTGTGAGGGTGGGTGCCACGTTTTGAGTGTATGAGAATTCATGTCGGAACCTAAGACCCAATGCAGCAGTATTAAAAGGCGGGGCCTTTGGGGGACGTTTAATTCATGAGGGTCCAGCCCCATGGGTGGGATTAGTGCCCTTATAACCAGCGAGGCCCTTTTCAGCCCTTCCGGCTTCTGCCATGGGAAGGCACAGCGTTTGTCCCCTCCCGAGGACATAGTGTTCAAGGCGCCATGTTGGAGGCAGACACTGAACCTGACTGCTCCTTGATCTTGGACGTGACTAGAATGCCCCTGCCTAAGACATGTTGTTATAGCAGCAGGAAGGGACTCAGTGAGGATGGGGCCCCCTCCTGCAGGACACGGTACACCCCAAAGCAATGACTATTAGGGGTCGCTGTGTACCCAGTGGGTAGAATACATGGACAGCCTGAGGAATGAGGAAGGAGTCAAGTTTCTTGACATATCGATGAAACCTCATGGGTGGCAGGCATCAGAGAGAGCAAATGAGTGTCTTAAAAGTTGCCCAGAGTCCCCAAGAGACAAATTCACAGGATCCTACAATACTTGGATTTTTCCTTCTTTATCTGTCACGGGATGTTATGAAGAGACAGACTGGAAAGTAAATCCCATTACATAGGGGGATTTGATTAAACAAAAAATGGTCTCCCAGGCCCCTTAGGAATTTGGTAAGGTAAAGAAAAAAGCGTCAGAGTCTAGTCCTCAGAAATGAGTCCCCAGACCAACAGGAATGGTGCCCAGCCAGGTATAAAGGGAGAGAAGACGGACAGGCCATCGCCATAACTGAAAGGAAAAGTCAGTGGCTGGTGGGAGCTGTGACAAGCCACATGTACACCCTGGGGCGTTTCAGAAGCCATCTGTCTCTGCCATCGCCAGTAAACGAGGCCAGGTAGCCACCGGCCACGCAGTCCTTAAAGCCAAGGCTGCGTGGTTTTTTTTTTTTTTTGGTTTTTTTTTTGAGTTGGAGTCTCACTCTGTCACCCAGACTGGAGTGCAATGGCCGCACCCGGCCACCGCAGACTCGACCTGCTGGGCTCCGGCGATCCTTCCGCCTCAGCCTTCCGAGTAGCCGGAATTACAGGCATGCGTTACCACGCCCGGCTGATTTTTTTGATTTATTGTAGAGATGAGGTCTCGCCTGCCCAGGCGGGTCTCGAATCCGCGGGCTCAGGCCATCCACTCACCTCAGCCTCCCAAAGGCGCGGGATGACAGGCTGAGCCACCGAGCCCGGCTTGGCTGTGTGGTTTTTAATCCCACAGAAGGCCAGTCACCCCCAGGGAGAGAAGGCCCAGTCTACGTGGCATACTTGATACATGGCGAGAGTGCTTCTAATTAACCGTACAAAAGTCACGCGCATCGACTGTTCAACTCCCTTTCAAAGGGTTGCTGGAAGGGTCGATGGCTTGTAAACCAGCTACGGAAAGAAGCAGGAGCTATTTCTCAGAGCGCGGGGGGAGTTCTTGACCGAGATTTTCAACACGGTTTGGAGCCAAGCTTTTATTTCTCTAGGAAAACATCTGAGATTCTACTGAAGCCGGTGAGAAAATAATTCCATGGACACACTTTGGGCAACCCTCATGCTGGAACGAATCTCACATGTAAAGTCAGGCCTGCCTGGACCGAGACAGGCCGGGGATAAATTTTCTCGAGGGCAGTTTAGCAGGAGTGGGAATTCCGTCCTCTGGATGGAGGTAGAAGAGTCTGGAAGTCTCTTCGCTCTGGCTCCTGGAGCCCTGAGGGGCCCGCTGGGGAAGCCCAGAGCCTGTCCTGGGGGTGGGGGAAGGGAGAGCAGGGGGACAGGGCAAGCTCCTCCAGGCAAGGACTTAAAGGGTCCTCAACTCGGCCTGCTTCACATCCCAGACTTCACGTACGACTTCCTGTGACAAAGGGGCCCCGTGGCTAAGGGCACGCCAAGGCACACGGTCCCATAAATGACAGCCACTCTCCGGCAAGGGCCCCGTCAGAAATACAGCAGGAAGATGATGCCACTATGGCCACACGTTCCCTCGGGGACCGAACCCCCAGGTTCCACGTCGGCAGCACGCTGGGACCACATGGATGGGGGAGAGGTAACCACGGCAACCATTGCCAGTCATCACTAAGTCATTCTCTCGCCGCGTACAATCACTCTGTTTATAGGAAGAATGCTGACCATATATTCTGGTTTTCCATGCACAATACTTCACTAGGAAAGAATGCAGAACCCACCAGAACGAGCACACGTTGCAGTTTTCCCCGTCCAACGGCTCTCTTTCCAGTCCTTGGGGGGATAAGACGACGGGGCCCCCCTGCCCACCCTGGGATTCCAGGAGCCACAGGTGGCAGTGGAGCCAGCACCCAGATGAGGGTCCCAGAGATCACGCCCTGGGCGCTTCCCACCGGTGATGGGGGTGTTCGACAGTCCCAGCCGGGGGGTCTGCAGCCTGTGACCAGGCCACACCGCCGCGGCACGCCCGTGTTGGAGTGAAATCTCAACCCACCAGATGGTGGAGGGAGGGGTCCCCCCTCCCTGGCGAGGGCACAGCCTCCCCCGGCCACAAGCCTCTCTGTGTGACTTTGGCAGAGCCTTGGTTCTGTGGGGGAAGGCGCACACACTTGTTTCCTCGCAACATGAACTTCAAGTTCAAGGGAGGAAAGATGAGTTTCAGATGCTAAAAATACTCCTTGGGGACTTTTCCAGGGAGAGAGATGGCCCTGCTGCAGGCCAGCCTTTGGAGAAACGTTTTTTCATCCTTGATCTCCGTCCGTGATGGATGTGGCAGTGGTGTCGTGGATATTTGAAATGTGGCCTGTAATTTCCTGAGACCTGGAAATCCAGCTGTTCCTTGGTTTAGACCTGACAAGCCAGAAAAATGAATTTTAGTAAAATGCACGCTGGAGTGCTTAACATTTTTTTTCAAAGAAGATGTGTGAGAGAACTACACAAATTGACAAAAAGTCACTCAATGAACGATCCCAAAATGTGCACCCAGGTAACAACACCCAGTCAAGAAGTGTCATATGGCTCACGCCTGTAGTCCCAACAATTTGGGAGTCTGAGGCAGGAGGATCGCTGGAGCCCAGGAGCTTAAGACCAGCCTGGGCAGCATAGCGAGATTCCCATCTCTACAAAAAAATCCAAAACTTAGCTGGACATGGTGGTGTGTGCCTGTAGTCCCAGCTACCGGGGAGGCTGAAGTGGGAGGATCACCTGAGCCCAGGAGGTCGAGGCTGCGATGAGCTCTGATGGGGCCACGGCACTCCAGCCGGGGCAACAGAGTGAGACCCCCAACTCAGAAAAAAAAAGAAGTGGACTATGAACCTAGAGTCCTGTTCTGCATCCCCGGCTCGTCCCCAGAGTGGCCAGAGTGACGGCTGTCCGCCAGGGTTGAATTTGGGGTCTGGTTCCTTTGGCTCGATGTGGGTGGATTCATCTGTGTCACCGGGTGTGTCGCTTGTTCATCCACTCCCCTTGCTGTGCCCTCACACGGAGCCTTTTTAAAAAGACAGAAGAGGAGAAAATTAGCTTGTTTGAAGGTGAAAGTCCGGCCTGGTCCGACTGAGACCATCGGCTGGGAGGGCTTGGGACTGGGTCGTTTGGAGAACCGTGGGAAGCAGGCTAGGTGGGCGTCTGTCTGGGGAGGGGAGCCAGGGATTAGGCCAGACAAGAGACAGCAGCCGAGGGACAGGGCGGACCCGCACCATCGTGGGGACTTGGCTGCCTGGCCACTGGGCTTTGCCAAGTCAGAGCCTTCAAGGAGCTGATCCCAGGGGAGAGCGACTGGGAGGCTGGGCGCCTCTGGGATGGGAGGACCCAGCCTCCAGGGCAGCCCACTCGGGGGTGGGACAATGGCCCCCTTTTGCCGTCCCAGCAGTGGTGAATGGCACCCATGTGTGACTCATGCTGCTGGTATTTTTAGGCTGACTCCAGGGAGCCAGGGAAGGAATCTCAGTGATTAAGGCTGCACTAATTACAAGCCAGCGCCTCCCTGCAGCTGGCAGAGTGGGAGCCGTGGGCGAGCAGCCCTGTCCTGGCGCTCCGTCCAGTTTTCTCATATCTTGGGAGCACAGGAGAATGAGAGGACGAAATCTGGGCCAGGATTTAAAGATGAGCAGCCCCCTCCCGCCCCCTCGTCCCTCCTCTAGGGCAGTCTGCACGTCCCACCCAAGTCCTGCCCGCTTCCAGAGAGCGGTGATCCCTCACGCAAAGCACAGAACCATGCCGACGTAGCCAGAAGAGCTGGCCACGTCTGCCCCACCCAGAGGCCCTGGGCTCAGGATCAATACACGATAATCAGCTGCTTTTCTACTAAGAAGCAAAAGCCAGGGAGGACGTATCAAGGAAGAACAGAACTCAGTTACAAAATGCTAAAAAGTTCAAAAGGAGCCAAGTTTATTTAACAAGAAACGTACGGGAAATGTATGAAAAACATAATAAAATTCTAAGAAGCAAAGGGGAGCTCCCTCGTGGACAGGAGACGTAGTAAATGTAACACTGTCGTTTCCACCTGAAATTATCTACGCCTTCAATTCAATCCTACTCATTAAAATACTTCTAAGAGTGTTCTCTGCAGTGATGAAGGGTGGGGAGACTTAACAAATGATTTTTTTTTTTTGAGTTGAGGTCTCACTCTGTCCCCTAGGCTGGAGTGCATTGGCATGATCACGGCTCACTGCAGCCTCAACCTCCTGGGCTCAGGCAATCCTCCCGCCTCAGCCTCCCAAGTACAGACCCACACAACCGTACCCAGCTAATTTTTTTTTTAATTTTTTTGTGGAGACAAGTTTTTTGTGGACCCCAGGCTAGTCTCGAACTTCTGTGCTCAAGTGATCCTCCCACCTCGACTCCCAAAGTGCTGGGATGACAGGTGTGAGCCACTGTGCCAGGCCTGGTTTTTAATTCAAATAAAATAATTAATTTGTGAGGATAGACCAGAAAATTCTGCTCCCAAAATGAGGTATCCCAAGTATCTCTCTCTGGTATTGCAGCTGTCATACTTAAGGAGAGTTAGACCCATGGGACTCAACACAGTCCAGAAATAAGCCCCAAAAGACACGTGGGGGTCTTCGATTTTGACGAGCTGGAGGGAGAAGATGGAATGTCCTAGAAATTGTGATGAGACAGATGCCCAGTCATTTGGAGAGAAGGCCTGGAGGGAGAATTGAACTCCTCCCTCCCTCCCGAACCAAAACAAATTCCAGAAGGAGCGAGCTTGAAACATGAAACATGAAACCATACAAAAGTAGGAAAAAGCCACATGTGGATTTATAATACAATTTTGGAATAGGAAAAACCATGCTAGACGGTACCAAAAAAAGTCACATCAAAATATGCACTGATTTGAATACAGGAAATTAAAAGACTCCAGAAAGCATATATACAGACACATATATGCTACATATACATGTGTGTGTAAGTATGTGTGTCTAAAGACACATAATATATATACATGCAAATATTTCATGTATATATTCAAATACAAAGACAACTTGCCCCCCCAAAAAAGGTGCTACAGCGTGAACCAAAGCTTCAGTTCCTCAATATATCAAGAACTTGCACAAATCAATAAGAAAAACAGGCAACGATCAGAAAACAGACAATTTAAAGCAAGGAAAAAGCTGAGAAAGAGGGAGACTGTAGTTCCAGCTGCTTGGGAGACTGAGGCAGAAGGATTGCCAGAGCCCAGGAAGTTGAGGCTGCAGTGAGCTGTGATAGTGCCACTTTGCTCCAGCCTAGGTAACGGAGTAAGACCCAGACTCAAAAAAAAAAAAGAGAGAAAGAGAGAGAGAGCCCAACCCAACCCCAATTATTTTTGACCCATTTTATCAGCAACAATATAAAAGTCGTCAACACCTGGAATTGGCAAACAGAAGAAAACTCTGTTGGGAGCCGCCTGGGTGCTCCTTGGCAGGACAAGGGGGTCCTATTAATTGGCATCTGGGGTGCGCCTACCCTGCAGCCTCACCACAGGAACTCCCTCGAAGTGGATTTACTTATTTTTACAGAGCAGGCCAGAACCGCCTCCAGAGGAATGTTGGCCACCCCACTGCTTGTAAGTTGCAATGCTGCAGAGGAGATGAGGCAACAGAGGCCCAGAGAGGCTCGGTAAACGCCCAAGGTCACACAGCAGGACGTGACGGGGTGGAGCGGCCCTGCCTTCTCACGGGTCGTGGTGCAGAACAGTAACGGAGACGTGAGAGCCGCCTGGCGTGCCGCAGATGCCCGATCCCCGCCAGCTGGTACCACAATCACGCTGGTGGGTGTGGCGTGTTCTGGCCAATGGTTCAGTTATTGAAATGACATAGATCACCCTTCCAAAAAGCCAGAGGTTGATTCTGCCTCACCAGGCACTTGGAGTAACAGCAAATTGCAGGGTGGATCTGACACAGGCAAGCAGTACGCTCAGACCAGCAGATCTGGTGACCCGGCTGTGTCCTGAGATCACAGGGAGGTCCCGGGGCCTGAAAAGGATCCTGGGTGCCCCATCCCCCCCGGGGGCTCCGTAGACCCTGGAGGCGGAACCTGTCCATCCTGAGCAAAGCCCCCCTGCACCGCAGAGACTCCTCCAGCCGGCCTGGCCAGGCAGCCCGCGCCGACGCAGCCCCTCTCCCCTGCACAGAACGTTGGTCTCCAGCACGGCCACGGGGCCGCGGGCCACGCTCAGTCATTTCCAGGAAGTGACTTGAAGCAAGCCATCGTGTTGGGAGAACTCCCCCCACCCCGCCCCCGCCCCGGGTTCCGGGCCTGGAGCCCGTCCAGGCGAGCTCCCCACACCCTTGGCAGAAGCTCAAGATGATTCTTCCCTCTGGTTGAACCAGAGAATCAATAGGGGGCTTGTCCCACAGATGAGGAGGTGGGTTCCCCAGTCACCATGGCGATGACTCTGGGACCTTCCCAAGTGGCTGGGGGTCACGCTGGGGGCAAGGGCCCCAGGAGGTCACAGTCTCAGGCCCCCCCCCAGCAGCTGCGAATAAGGCTCTGATGGCAGATTCTTCTCACTTCCACGGTTTGGGGGTCTTTTCACCCAGGAAGGACCCAGGGGTCCTCGAGAGGGTTATTAGGGACTGTCTCCAGGGTCTGCTCTGGAAGCCCAAGTGGGAGTGTTTTGGTCCAGAGCAAGGAGCCCTGGGGCTCACACCCCTGACTGTGGGTCCACCCTTCCCGCCAGGAGGCCAGGAATCTCCTCACAGGAGGGAGACCTGTGTTCTAGTGAGTTCTAGTGAGCCGGCATGCCCGTGTTTGTGATGGGGGTGAGGGAAAGGACCCCTCCTCTGATAAGGAAATAACTGTCTATCATTAATCATTATCCCCAGTTCAGCCCAGACCACCTTGGACATCGATATGGACACCCCCGCCCCCAGAAAGCCAACCGTGGACGACAGGAGAGACGGGAGGGTAGGAACGAGACAGCCTTGAGGTGGATGGCCGGACTCGGCCAGTCTCTCCTCCACAGGGACCTTGGAATGCTCCTTCCTGCTCAGCGCTCAGTTTCCCCACCTGGAGGGCTGGCTGGATGCGGCGGGGGTCTCACCGATCCTTTCAGTCGTGCCTTCCAGGTTCCCTGGGTCTCTTGGGGCATATCCATGGAATGTCAGGTAATAAGGGATCAGTGGACAGCCGGCCACAGCAGGGCCATCAAGGGACAAGGAGGTTGCCCATGGGACAGGGAGGAGGCAGGGCACGGGGAGTCGATGAGCTGGGCGGGGGTGAGGAGGAGGAGAGCGTCTGTGAGGGACTGGGAGAGCGGTCAAGACGGCAGAGAGAAACGCAGGAGAGGACACGGCAGCACCCCCAAGCGACACCCCATGCAGGCATGCCTCCAGGAGAGGCCTCAAGATTCCAGGGCCCTCAAGAGCCCAGCATCCCCAGAGGAGGACAGCGCACCTCCTGGTCCCACCTCGGGACTGAATCCCCAGCGGGGGCCACAGCTGGACAGCAGCTGTTTGCATCCGAGACCTTCCCCTCCCCTCCCCCCCACATCCTTTGCTCAGAGTGCTTTTTGCTCCAATTGGAATTCCGTTCCAAGTGGTAAACATTTTATTTCCATCTGTGCGGCTCCCATGCAGATGACTTTAACACAACATGGAAAATACCTCCGGCTCCCCCATTCAGCACAGGAGTGGACAAGGCAAGTTGGCTGGGCGGCCAGAGGGCAAGCATTTGGCAAAACACCCGCCTTCCTCTGGACCGTGATAAACCCAGGGAATGTGCACCCGTCCCTCCCGCCCTCCCTCCAGGGCCTCCTTTTGGGCTTGGGCGGATGACATCATCGGGGCAGGGAAACAGCGTCCACACGCGGGCTTTTATTCCAATCCAGTCTGGCCCCGTGTTGGCACACGCCGCTGAAACCCCCACCCCGAGTGGAGCACAGTGGTTATGAGTCTAGACGAGGTCACCCGGCGGCCTGGGGAAAGTCACTTTCCCTGACTGGTCCTTGGTTTCTCCTTCCGAGGTGATAACAACAATGGCCATTCCGCAGATGCTTGCAAGGACTGCATAAAATAAGGCTTCTAAAATGCTGAGCCCACTACTAAGGCCGTTACGATAGCAGCTGCTGTAAATATGGAATCTTAGAAGTCCAGTCAACACCCCCCCTTCAGTTCACCGAGGGAGAAGTCACGCCAGAAACGTGCTAAATTTGCATTTAGCAAACGGGTCTACAAGGCCTCTGGGCCCAGGAGGGACCACCGGCCTCCATACCAACACGGCATGTCCCAGATATATTATAAACCAAGTGACCGGGCGGCTGTCTCTCTACGTGGCCCCGTCTCAGTCCCTGGCATCCAGTGGGTTCACTGACACGTGGAAGTGTTCACTTCGAGGAGGGACTCCCGCCGGGCGGCAGTGGGGAGGGGGCTGCTCTGAGGTTCACCCCGGGCCCACTGGTCCTTTAAGAAAGTTCACACCCGAGAACAGCTGCCTCGTAAATTCGGTTTTCATTAATTTCCTGGAAGATGATGTTTTAATTTCCACGTGATCAGCCTCGGGAGACCTGGGGAAGGAGGACCGAGCTGGCCTCTCCGCTGTACCTGGCACACTTGTTTTTATTTATTTCCCACACTCTTTGCTTAATTGTCTCCAGGCCCAGATCCTGGCACCCGGGAGGACAGGGTGGAAAAATCTCCGACTGCTTTCTTGGAGTGAGAACGCAACTCAGAACGGCTCCAGGAGTTGGAGATGGGGACTCAGCCCCCATCGGGGACAGCCAGGACCCTCTGAGGGATGGATATCGCATCCCTTCTCTAAATGCCCCTTCTGGGATCGAGATCCCCACAGTCCCCAAGGCACAGGGAGGAAGAATCTTAAAACACGCAGCAAAAATGCCGTGTGTGAATGGAGACAGACTCTGTCCGATTCCAAATGTTTGTCGTTTTTCATTTTCTTCGGGCCTCCATAAAATCTCTAATAAAGGACAGGCTAGCAGGGTCATGTTCAGTGTGAGGCCAGGGTGTGGATGGGGGTGAGGTCATGCGGCCTGGGCTGCTGGGATCCAGGACACAAGTGGGCTGCCCAGGATGGCCCCAGGACAGGCCACCTCGCCCTGCCCACCTCGAGTCACAGAACTGAGGGCTACAAGTTCTTCCTCTGCCTTACAATGTCACCACCAGCAAAACGCAAATGGACCCACGCTGGCAGTGCAGGGTCCCAAGTCTCTCTGGACAAATCGTACAGCTTGTGGATTTCAAGCCAGACACCCCCAGGACCGTGTGACCTTGGGCAGGTCACCTCTCTTCTCTGCCTTGGTTTTGTCATCTGTAAAGTGAAATTCACGAGAGCACCCACCCCCATGGAGCTGTCCTGTGAGCTCAGATCTGGAGAGGACTTTAAAAGGGTCACAGCGTATGGCAAGTTTGCGGAAGTGTTGGTGAAATTAAGAAAATGCGTGAATTAAGGAGGCCAGATCCAGACGGAGGACAGCGCCCAGGCCCTACGGGAGGCCAGAGGCTCCACTGACTTCAGAGATGAGGAATCTGAAGTCCAGGGCCTCAGGGGCCCATCCGGCCGCCCAGCTGGTCAGCAGCCGTGCAGAGAGATGCTGCCCCGGGCCAGGCTGCTCAGCGGAAGGAGTGGCTCCCACCTCCCCAGTACCAGCGCCCACTCCCCGCCTGGAGGGTGGACGAGGGTGTGGACCTCCTCCCCCCCAGTGTCCACCCCTGCCTGCCCCTCCCCAGGCACTCTGTGGCTCAGAGCTGTGCCCCAACATCTACAACACTTTACAGATGCTGTGACTTCCGGGTCCGCGCACCCAGGCTTTGGACCCTTCTCCAAGAAAGCATGTACCGGCCCCACCCAGGACAGTCTGGTCCATGTCCCCAGACCCGCCCAGGTCTGTGGGGCCATGTTCCAGACCGAGAGGCTGAGTCCCAAGTTCAGGGGCTCTGAGTCAGCTCACCCAGCTGGCACTCCAACAGCCTCCCCCAGGGAGACCTACGGCCGCCTCACCTGCCCCCCTCTGGGGATCAAAACTGATTTGCTGCGCTGCCTGCTTTGGGGTTCTTTGGGGTCACTTTTTAAAGAATAAAGACCATTTCAAACACACTAAAAAGCATAGAACAGCAGCACTGTCCAACTGAATAATCTAGGTGATGGACAGGTCTTGTCCCCGCCCTGTCCAGTCGATAACCACGATCCACGTGGAACACTTGAAATGGGCCCAATGCACCTGAGGACTTGTATTCAAATTCAATCCTATTTTAATTCATGTGCATTTAAACAACCACATGTGGACAAAGGCTACTGTATTATGCAGTACAGTTTCATGACTTGGATTTAATGAAACTCACATTTGCTAAATTTCTAAGACATTTCATTTTCCCCAGGAACAGCCCCTGATCTAGGGATTGGTAGATGGAGAGAATCTGCAGGAGCAGGGAGTGGAGAGGGAGGGTAGAGGCAGGGGAAACAGCGGAGAAAAGCAGCCAGGTAAGAGGGCGTGTGCAATCCCACACCCAGGTATGTACCCAAAAGAATTGAAGGTAGGGACCCCAACAAGAATACATACACAAAGCTTCACAGAGCACAACTCACAGTAGCTTAAAGGTGGAAACAACCCGGTGTTTGTCAATGGATGACAGATCGACCATCAGTGGTCCTGTGCGTCTGACAAAGGACTATTATCCAGGATCTATAAGGAACTTAAATAAATCAAGTGGAAAAAACAAACTCCCCCATTAATAAGCAAGGAAAGGACATGAACAGACACTTTCCAAAAGAAGACACACAAGTGGCCGATAAACATATGAAAAAACACTCAGCATCTCTCATCATCAGAAAAGTGCAAATGAAAACCACAGTGAGGTCAGGCGCAGTGGCTCACGCCTGTCCTCCCAGCACTGTAGGAGGCGAGAGGATTGCCTGATCCCGGGAGTTTGAGACCAGCCCGAGCAACTTGGTGAAACCTCGGCTCCACAGTAAATCAAAACCATTAGCCGGGGCATGCTTGTACGCACCTGTAGTTGGAGAGATGGAGATGGGAGGATTGCCTGAGTCCAGAAGGTCGAGGCTGTGGTGAGCTGGGATGGTGTCACAATGCACTCCAGCCTGGGTGACAGAGTGAGACTCTCACTCAGAAAAGAAAAAGAAGAAAAATGAAGAATGCTTTGGAAGTAGAGAGAGGGAGTGGTTGCATCATGTGAATGTACTAAATGCCACTGAAATATTCACTTCAAAGTGGTTAACTTTATGTTACTTGAATCTCACCTCAAATTAAGAAAAAGCACCAAAACTGTGAAATCAGTTCGCATAGAGGGTGACAGTCACCCTAGAGAGATGCTCTGGGGGAAGAGCCCAGAGCTCCCCCCCCCCAGGAGTATTTAGCTGGGGTATTTATACTCCAACACCACCCCACCCCTACCCCCAACTCCCACAATCATGATGGTGAGGTGGGGGGCAGCACCAGGGTTTGGCCCCTGGGGGCTGGGCTGTCTGGTGCAGGACCCGGCACAGGGGAGGAGTCCAGAAACTGCCATTCCTGGTCTTTAAAATAGTCGTCGTGATAAAACAATCCAGACCAGCGGGCACGCCTCTGCCACCTCCCTGATCCCACCTACCCTCCCCAGAGACCCGCACTCTCCGGAGTTGCCATGTTTCTCATGCGGCTGCGTGATAGACAGCATCACAGCCCTGACGACAGACACCCTGATTCCCGGAACCTGAGGACATGGTTCCTTGCTTGGCGGATGTGACTGAGTTCGTGGCCCCAATCTAATCACATAGGTCTTCACTACAGGGAGGTAGGAGGGCCAGAGTCAGAGAAAGACGTGATGGGGACAGCAGAGTCTGGAGCAGAGCGGACGGTGTTGACCTTGAAGATGGAGTGTGGGGCCACGAGTCCAGGAACACAGGCAGCCCCCCAGAAGCCGGAAAAGCCCGGAGAGGCACTGCTCTCCGAAGCCTTGGAGGAGAAGGCAGCTTTGCCCTCACCTTGATTCTGGACCAAAGAGGCTGACCTTGGGCTTCTGGCTTCCAGAACTGCAAGATGCAAACGGGTATTGCCTGAAGTCGCTAAATTTATGGTAATTTGTGACTGCAACAAGAGCTATGGTATCTATGAAACAGGCGTTGAATCATCATGACTTTCTCTCTTGAATATTTTATCTATTTATTTATCTATCTATCTACCTGTCTGTTTATTTCTTTGTTTATTTTTGAGTCGGGATCTCCCTCTCTCGCCCGGGCTGGAGTGCAGCGGCACAACCATGGCTGACCTCCTGAGCTCAGGCATCCCAAGTAGCTGGGACTACAGGTACATGACCAATTTTCTTTTGTAGAGACAAGCTCCTGCTATGTTGCCCGTGCTGCTTTCAAACCCCTGGGCTCAAGCAATCCTCTCTCCTCAACCTCCCAGACTGCTGGGATTCCTCTATCCCATTTTGTATTCATCCACGCGGATACAGGTAGCCATTGTTCACCCATGTGACTGCTGTGTGCTTTCTGCCACGTAGATAGGCCACAGCGCCTTTGTCCAGCCACCTGCTGAAAGGCCTCTGAGCTGTTTCCATTTTTTGGTTTTATAAGCAATGTTATTATAAACATTCTTTTCCATCTTTCCTGTTATATAAACAAGAGTTTCTCTGGAATCACATGTTCGGCTCTTTGTTTGTTCAGCAGATATTTCTTGAGCATCTGTGTGCTGTGCCGAGGGCTAGCCAGGACCCCAAACACAGCTGGCATCTGCCACCCACACACGCAGGACCTGTTGGGCTCTGAGAGGAGGTCCCTGAAGCCCTTGACTTGGCCCTACTCGAGAAAGACACACCCTCTTCGCCAACCCGCAGAGCATGGAGAGGAAGTATTATTTCCTGAGTCATCAAGATAAAACTGAAAATATCCCCATTTTACAGGGGAGGAGCCTGAAGTCATCTGCCCAGGTAAGTCCAAGGATGGGGCGGAGGGCTGTCCACCTGCTTCTTCCAGATTGCAAAGCCTGCACCGCTTCCCTGCCAAATGGACTTCCTCCTCTTCCTGGGACAGGCCCCGGCCCCTTCCTGTCAGTTTGATTCATTTTTGTAGTTGAGAGACCCCTCATAGAGAAGCCAGTCCTTTCTGTAATCATAATCAGGCCCCAGGCCAGGGGCTCAGCATGCCAGCACTTAGGAGCATATGCAATAATTTAAATAAGGAAGTCATTCTTTCTTTCTTTTTTTTTTTTTGAGTCAGAGTCTCACTCTGTTGCCCTGGATGGAGTGCAGGGGCATGCTCACAGCCACCCCAGCGTCGACTTGCTGGGCTCTGGCAATCCTTCCACCTCAGCCTTCCAAGTAGCTGGAACTTCAAGCACGCGCTAATTTTTTTTTTTTTTGGTTTATTGTAGAGCTGAGGTCTCGCCAAGTTGCCTGAGCTGGTCTCAAACCCGCAGGCTCAAGCAATCCACTCGCCTCAGCCTCCCAAAGTGCTGGGATTATATAGGCTGAGCCACCGAGCCAGACTCATTCTTTCATCTCTCTACTGAATTCCACCATGCGATGAGCACTGAGCTTGGTGAATGTGGCAGAGGAACCCCTACTTCTTGGGGCTCCATGGAGTCGCACCCAGTCCAGACCATGCCGGGACGGGCACAGACGTCCTAAGTGTGTCAGTCAAGGCCCAGCAGAGTTTGAGGAGTGTGTGTTTCCTTACAAAGGGGTGTCTGCAACCCTAGGGAGGATGCAGGAAGGGAGGCCATCACCATGGGTCCCAAGGAAGAGGGGAAGTCACCCTTCTGGATCCCATACTGAGATACCACCCTGAGAGAACTGCCCTCTTTCCTTGTTTTTTTGGTTTTGTTGGGTTTTTGGTTTTTGGGTATTTTGGGTTTTTTTGAGTCAAGTTCTCACTGTCATCCAGGCTAGAGTGCAGTAGCATGATCATGGCTTACTGCAGTCTTGACCTCCTAGTTTCAGGTGATCCTTCCACCTTTGCCTCCTGAGTAGATGGGACTATAAACATGCACTACCACTTCTGGCTACTTTTTACTTTTTTTTTTGGTAGAAATAATATCTCACTATGTTATCTATCCAGGCTGGTCTCAAACTCCTGGGCTCAAGCAATTCTCCTGCCTCAGTCTCTCAAAGTGCTAGGATTACAGGCATGAACCACCCCACCTAGCAAGAGATGACCTCACAGGGAAATCCCCAGGGGAACCCACACTTGCCTTCCCTCCTCTCCCCCTACCCACTGGATGAGCCCAACCCAAAGTCAGAAGGCAGGGGGGCCTGTTGCTGCCATCTCCCTGGGTCTCCGTCCAGATTAAAAAGCAAAAGCTAGAAAGATGGAGGACAAGAATGGAGGGGCAAGGGAAACCACCAGTGAATGCAGGGTGGTGAAGCCCCTATGGAAAGCAGTCCAGTGATTCCTCAAAAAGGTAAACATAGAATTACCGTAAGACTCAGCAATTCCGCTCCTAGGCATGAACCCAAAGGAATTAAAAGCAGATACCCAGACACATCCATCTATACACTAGCTCCTGACAGCGCTATTCACAGCAAAGTATGCAAATGCACAAGCACAAGGAGGGAGGGAAGGAGACAGGCAAAGAGTTGCAAAACTCCCTGTTGGGTACCATGTCCACCACCTTGATAGTAGCCCAAGCTACATTCCTATTAACAAATCTGTACATATATCCCTTGAATCACAATGCAGAGTACTAACCACTATATGATCACAGCAAGCTACCAGGGACCTATCCCTTGAATCAAAATAAAAAAATATAAATAATGAAATAGGCTAGGCGTGGTGGCTCACACCTGTAATCCCAGCACTTTGAGAGGCCAAGGCAGGAGGATTGCTTGAGCCCAGGAGTTCAAAACCAGCCTGGACAACATAGCCAGACCTTCTCTCTATAAATAAGAATAACAATAATAATAATAATAAAATATATGGAGGATGGGCATCAGATATACACAAATACTACACCATCTTATATAAGGAACTTAAGCATCCATGGAGTTTGGTATCCAAGGGTGTCCTGGAATCAATCCCTTGCAGATACCAAGAAATGACTATACTACATTATGGATAGAAAAAAAAAGGCAAATGCCCCAAGAGTCCATTGATGACAGGTACAGAAATTGTGGTCTACCCATACAATGGAACATTATTTGGTCATAAAAAGGAATGAAATTCTGATTCATGCTACCACAGGAATCGACTCTGAAAATATTAAGTTAAGAAAAAGAAACCAATCAAAAAACATTACACTTTGCATGGTGCCATGTATATGAAATATCTAAAATAGGCAAATTCACAGAGACAGAAGGTAGGTTAGAGGTTATCAAGGCTGGGGGAGGGAGGACTGAGGGTTTAATTGCTTAATGGCTGTAGAGTTTTGGTTTAGGATAATGAAGACGTTTGGGAAACAGCGGTGATGTTGCAAAGCATCGTTTGATGTAATTAATGTCACTGAGTTGTACAACTAAGATGGTCAAAATGGCAAATTTCACATTATATATATATATTTGCTGCAATTTTAAAATATAATAATTTAATATACCAAAAGCCACTGAATTGTACACTTTGTTTATTTATTTACTTATTTATTTACTTATTTATTTATTTATTTTGAGTTGGGGTCTCACTCTGTTGCAACAGGCTGGAAGCAGGGTCACGGCTCACCCTACCCTTTAGCTCCAGGGCTCAGGTGATCCTCCCACCCAAGCCTCCCCAGTAGCTGGGACTACAGGCATACGTGCCATCACATCCCATTAACTTTTTGATTTTGTGTAGCAATAAAGTTTCACTATGTTGCCCAGGCTGGTCTCAAACTCCCGGGCTCAAGCAATCCCCCTGTCTGGGCCTCCCAAGGTGCTGGGATTACAGGCATGAGCCACCATGCCCAGCTTGAACCGTACACTTCAAATAGGTGAATTATTTGGTATGTGAATTATATCTCATTAAAGCATTTTTTTTAAAGCACTCAATACTTCCCACTCCTTTTGTCCCTCAACGCCCCTCTACTCCTGGCCTTCATCTGTTTGACAACTCCATGTTCCCAACATAGAGGATTCACGATGTCCCAGAGCTACCATATTGTCGTGGGTGGGTGATGTCATTATAACTACAGAGCATGCTTCCCCCTGAAATGGAAAAGATCAGCTGCCACCAGTGCTATTTGCACGAGGTAAAGCAGAATAGCACAAAGGGGGGAAAGAAGCGGTAGTTACCAGAAGTAGAGCTGCCACTGCCCTGCTCCAGAAACTGACCCCACGCCCAAGTGAATACTCCTAGTTTCTTTCTTTCACCGCCTATTCTGTGTCCCCCTTAACCTCTGCCATGACCTCAACTCATGGGGTGACCCAAGACTCCCGCAGTAATGGATCTGGGCCCTTGGTGGCCCTGCCTTCAACCTTTTTCCTTATAAGAAGTGTCTTATGTAAATTGTCAATATCTTTTAACTGCTAAATTTCATACCTTTACATTTATTGTGATTACTGGTGTTTTTGAAATTGCTCCAACCACCTCACTTCATGTTCTCTGTATCCTGACTGGTCTATGCCTCACCCCTACCCTTTCCCACCTTTTTATGGATAGAGTTCCTCTTTGATTCTGTTTCTCCCCTCTGCCATTTGACAGTTAGTCATCCTATTTCTGTGGGGGTGCCCAAAATATGCATACACATTTTAGGTATGACATTTGTTCAAATGATGGCATTAATCAAATGAATGCTAGTATCACCATGTGACAGGAAGAACAGTCAAAGAAAATGGTGGAAGCACGGTTGAGCAAACATCATACTACACGTTACTACCATAATTCAATTAACTTCAAAAAGTAACACATAGATAACATCTCTTAAAATGTGTAGACTTTTTGTCACCTCCTCTATTTGTGTCTAGCTGTTGTCCTTACAGTTTTGACATGCATACCTCAGTCTAAAATTGCTTTCTCTACCTCTCTCTTAAATGATACAAATGGGAATCCCCTAAAAAGGAATTTGCTTATTAAAACTTGTATATTT
The DNA here is from genome assembly GCF_000164805.1 of Carlito syrichta. Classification (NCBI taxonomy): domain Eukaryota; kingdom Metazoa; phylum Chordata; class Mammalia; order Primates; family Tarsiidae; genus Carlito; species Carlito syrichta. Next base: position 116,234 of record NW_007246177.1, read on the forward strand.
ATTCTTACATGTTTAAACTTCAGTCACCTTCAAAGTCCTCTCTGTTGGCTGCAACACACACAAAAAAAGTTTCTTTAACACTGATCAAGACACCTCTTCCACTACTCAAAACAGTGTTTGAACTTGTCCATTTTGATGCCTTTTAGTGCTTCTGCCATCTTTTGTTTCACCTCTTCCATGGGCAAAACGTTTCCCTTTGAGGACTTTTTTCATCCAGGGAAACAAACAAAAAAGTCACTCAGGGTGAGATAGCGGCAATAGGGAGGGTGGGACATAGGGGTCATGTCATTTTGGGTCAAAAACTGCCAAAAACTCAGGGCAAGGTGGGTCATGAAACGGGCGAACACGTTGAAAGAATCTCCAAAAAAAAATTTCACTGAAGCTGAATGCAGCCTCTCACAACAATGCTAGCTGGTGCACTGGTGCCGATGGGTTTCTAGAACACTTACCTAGGGGGAAAACCTGTACTCCAAGGGGCCTGCCCTCTAAAGATAATTCAATGTTTTTGGTCCCCCCTCATGAAAGGAATCTAAAATACTTTAACTGCTGTCAACCCTTCCCACCTTCTTTGTTAATTTCAACTCGATTTTTTTAACTCCTCAGATTGGTAATACAGTCATGGTAGACAGTGTTGACCATCAGCTGGGTCTTTTCATTGTACCATTTCTTGAGCACCCTCTGGCTTCAGTGGGCTTTTGCTTCCAGTGGCAGTAATTCTGGACCTATTTCTTTTTTTTACCTTCGAGATATTGGAGCTCATTTTGGCTGTAGCCTGGAAGAACCAGAGTGCCCAGGATGATGGGTTGCACTCCCCCACTCCTGACCAGTGCCTGGGGTCAGGAAGTATAAAGTCTCAGCTTCCTCCCAGGGTCCGGGTTATAGACTCAGGCTGAAGGCCCCCTCTGGGGGGCTCTGCTGAGAGCTATCCTCCCTTGGCCACCTTCCTTCCCCGTCTGCTTCCCCCTTCCTTACAGACCTCCCAAAGCCACAGCTTCCATCAGTGTTTGGAGAACACACAAGTAAATCCAAACAGTTCCTTTGCATGTCGTTCCTTCTGGCACCTCATTCTTCCTTCTGGAATAATTTCCTTTCCTCTTGATTTATGTTTTTTTACCAGTTGTTTTAGTGAGGCTCTGTGAGGACATTCTATCTCAGCTTTTGTTTGCCTGAAATTTTCTTTATTTGCCATCATTTAAGTGGCATTTAACTGCGACCGAATTGAAGTTGACAGTCATTTTTAGAGCACCTTGAAGCTATTTTCTACTTGTCCAGGGCTGTCGTATTTGCTGTTGGAAGTTTATTGTCAGCATAACTGCTCTTTGAGGGGGAATCTGTCTTTCCTCTCTGGTTGCTTATAGGATCCACTCTTTGCTTTTAGTACAAAGTTACAAGCATGTGTCTAGTGTTTCCTACTTTTAATGACCCCACTTGCCTTGACTGAGTTTCCTGAATCTGAGGATGCATATCTTCCATTAATTTTAGAAAATGTTCCACTGTGATCTCTTTAATGACTGCCCCTTGTTCAACTTCTCTATTCTCTCCTTGTGGAGGCCAACCTCCTGAAAGGACAGACTGAGAGTAGGAAGCCATTTTTCATCTTGTTCTTAAACCCTGACACAATGATGAGAAAGTAGAAGCTATGCTTTTGTAGAAATGCACACTTTAGGTATAATTAACTTGACCGACTTTGTCTTTTCAGAAACAGACTTCCAGGTATCAGAGGCATCTCATAGTGGCAATCAAGCTTGCCTAGAGTAAAGGGAATTTACAAGGCCTAAGACATCGTGCATGGGGCAAGGACTGTAAAAGTCATGAAACTTGTAATTACAGAAGTTATAACCGCTCAGAGGGAGAGCAGGTAGGGAATCGATCTTCCAGTAAATTGGGTCCTATCTACAGGGAAGACAAGGACCCCCACAAAGCTATGCACTGGGAATGCCTATGAGATAAAGGGAGGTACACCCTCCATCATGTCTAAGGAATGTGGTTTGGGAAGGAACAGGAGAATTAGAATCCTTGTCACACTCTTCTCTAGGGGCTACGATAATGTGGGCGAACATTAATGGGTCTCTGAGTCACAGTTTTCCTCCAAGACATCCACAGGTGGTCGATCAAGAAGTCACGGCAGAGCCGGGCTCGGTGGCTCAGCCTGTAATCCCGCACCTTTGAGAGGCTGAGGTGAGTGGATTGCCTGAGCCCGCGGGTTCGAGACCTGCCTGGGCAGCGAGACCTCATCTCTACAATAAATCAAAAAATCAGCTGGGCGTGGTAGCGCATGCCTGTAATTCCGGCTACTCAGAAGGCTGAGGCGGAAAGATTGCCGGAGCCCAGCAGGTCGAGGCTGTGGTGGCCGGGAGCGGCCACTGCACTCCAGTCTGGGCGACAGAGTGAGACTCCAACTCAAAAAAAAAAAAAAGAAGTCATGGCAGTCACGTGCAACATCTCCAAGAAAAGGATTTAAGCCAGGACTCTGGGGGGCTACAAGGCCACACTCACCTAGAATGTAGGCCCACTCCCTGTCTGTGGGGGTGAACTTTTCTTAAATAAATCTTTTCTCCTCTCACCTTTCTGTGTGTCACAATTCTTTGCAATTTACTCGGATCTCTGGGTTCCCAGTACGCACCTCCAGCTTGCCAACTCTGGAGGTGCTGCGCCTCCCTGTACCTCTCCGCCTCTCCACCCTCACCCTGTCCGTCCAAACCCTAATACCTCCAAGATGGTGGTCCTCTCCTCTGTGGAATCAGAGATGAGCCTTGTGACCAATAGAATATGACTGGAGGGACAGTGTATGACTTCCAAGACTGGGTCTAAAAAAGTCACTGCAGCTTCCCCTTGCTCTCTTGAATCTCTCACTCTGGAGAAGCCTGTCCCCGTGCCATCCTGCCATGATAGGGATACCCAAGAAGCTTCATGGGAAAGTGAAAGAAACAAAGACCCCTGGTCAACAACCTGTACCAATGTTCCTGCCGTGTGAGGGGATCCTCAGGCCCAGTAGAGCTTTCAAATGACTATAGCCCCAACCATCATCTGACTACAACCTCATGAGACCCCCTGAGCCTTGACCAACTGAGATCCTGAACTCCTTATCCATGGAGATAGTGATACATAGTAAGTAATTGCTGTTTTTTAAAAACTGTTAACAGTGGGAGTTCTTTGTTATGCTGCAGTAAGTAATTAATATCCCTCCTGAAATGCTTAAATGTCTCTTAATCACTCTTCCATATGTTCTATGCTTTGTCTCTCGCCACTATTTTCTAAATAATTTTTCAGATAAACCTTCCAATTCTGGATAATTTTTCAGATAAACCTTCTAATGCCTCCTCAGTGGTGGCTAATCTCATTTTAACCCATTCAGTAAGTTTTGAATTTAATGCTTATGTTTCCTATTTCTAAAAGATTTAATTTGGCTATTTTTAAAAACTTTGCTCATAATTTTTGATATCTTCTCGTGTTTAATTTAATCTTTTACTTCTTTAAGCATCTCTAATTCCAGATCACTGGTTTTGGCAAACAACCCACAGTGTGCTGAGGGCTCATGGATCAGGCTCAGTTCAGTTTTCAACGCTTCCCTTCTGACCTCCCTCTCAGAAATTTTCTTGATTTCCTCATGTGTCCACTTTTTGCCTTTGAGGGGATGTTTGTTGCAATGTATCCAGACCTCCTGATGGGAGTACGGAGGGGAAGTTGAGGCAGGCATACACCACAGCTATTTCCACTGGAGCCTCATCACAGTACAGATCAAGTCAAAGGCTTTGACAGCAGACAGAAGTGGGTTCAAATTCCAGCTCTACCCTACAATAGCTGTGAAGCCATGGGCAAGTTACTTAACCTCTCTGGACCTCAGCTTTCTCATATGCAAAATGGTAAACCTTCCTCCTAAGACGATTGCCTTCATAAGCTAGATGGTCCATGTGAAACCTCCCGTGCTTGGGGGTGGCTCCTTCTTCTCCCCCAGGTGAAGCCCACAAACCCCGCTTCCCTCTCTGGAGACCCTACTCCTTCCAGGTCTCCAACTCAGTGTACAATCACCTGGGTCCCAGGTCGGCCATCCCACCTGCGTGTTTCAGCTCAACCATCTGACCATCAGATCTCTTTTCTCACCTCCTTCCCAGTGCCCCATCTGGACCATGCATGGTCCAGCAACACCATGTTCCCCACGTGACGTGGTCTGAAATGTCTTGGAGAGTCACTACCTGAAAATGGACTTCCCCAGAGGGACTCATGCAGCTGTCCTCGGGGGGAGGGACAACTGTCTGGTTGGGCTTCCCACAGCCAAGGGCCCCCTGAGGGTGGGGACCATTTGGGTCTCATTTCATCAGCATGGCTTCTCCAATACAGGCGTGGCACGTCGTAGGCTCCATTTATCCAGGGGGTCCCCTACATGCAAACTTTCAAGTCGTGAACTTTCAACCACGTATGTTCGTTCATGGGACTGACATCCACGGTCACGTGTGTGCATCCTCTTCAGGGGGTTGTGCTTTTGTGTACTTGACTGTGCAGGACTGTCTAAAGTGCAGGAGTGCAAGTATCCTAGTTTTAAGCCCAGGAGGTCCGGAAGCAAATGTAAATGCAGTGGTGATGTAATGGGTCCTGTAGAGCCGGCTGTGTTAGTTGGGCACCTGGGCTGACTTTGTTGGACTTACGAGCAAATCGGACGGACAAACAGTGCCTCAGAATAGAACTCGTTCACATGTCGGGGACTCACTCTATTTCCAGAATGAAGATGAATGAGTGTCTTCCCATCCTTTGGCTGCTCACAGAGCCGAGAGTGTGACACACAGTTCCATCTCACCAACTGGAAGGACCTGGATACAGCACCCTTCCCTTCTCTCCACCCCAAACATAATTTCCCCAGCACTGAGTTAGTGTTTTGTTTTGTTTCTCCACTTTATTTTATTTTTATTTTTTGTGCCAGAGTCTCACCCTGTGGCCCAGGCTGAAATGCAGTGGCACAATCATGGCTCACTGCAGCCTCGACCTCGTGGGCCCAGGTGATCCTCCTGCCTCAGCCTCCTTAATAGCTGGGACTACAGGCACACGCCACCACCTCTGGATCATTTTTTGATTTTTTGCAGAGAGGATGTCTTGCTGTGTTGCCCAGGCTGGCCTCAAACTCTTGGGCTCATGCAATCCTCCTGTCTAAGCCTCTCAAAATGCTGGGATTACAAACATGAGCCACTGCACTCGACTTCTGTGCTTTTTTGTTATTGTGGTAGCATACACACAATGTAAAATGTACCATTTTAGTCTCTTTAGTGTGTATAATTCAGAGACTTTAATGTGTACAATTCACAATGTTGCATAACCCTCACCTCTAGCTAGTTCCAGAACATTTTTTTAGTGTATCCCACTGTAATTCTCCGCTGTGTGTGTTTCCTATGAGCTTCCTCAAATCCTCATAGAGTGAGGCAAGACTTATGCAAATAAAATACCTGATTTTAAAGCACTCAGTCGGGCACGGTGGCTCTACACAAAATCAAAAAATTAGGCAGGCATGGTGACATGTGCCTGTAGTCCCAGCTATTCAGGAAGCTTAGACAGAAGAATCACCTAAGCTTAGGAGGTCGAGGCTGCAGTGAGCCACGATTGCGCCACTGTACTCCAGCCTGGGCAACAGAGGAAGACCCTGGCAAAAAAAAAAAGTCTGACCTTGTGCAAAGACACAAGCGTGCATGGACCTGGTCATCACAGACCTTGCACTGCTCACCATAGTAAGCCACCAAGTTGCCTAGGCTGCTCTTGAACCCCTGGGCTCAAGCAACTCTCCTCAGTCTCCCAAAGTGTGGGATTACAGGTGTGAGCCACCACACCCAGCCGAACTCTTTCAACTCAGGTATCTTATTTGTCTCACTCCATGAGGAGCTGAGACAGCTAACAGCTCTATGGAATAGAAACAGGAGGCAGCCAGGAGCCTGAATTCCCAGGAAGATCTAAGAGCCACTCCTGACCCTTGCCCCCCACCTGGCATATGAAGCCTCTGACAGCAGCCATCTGGGGGCAGCCGCTGTCCTCTTCCTGCCGTGCCCAGACAGCCGCCTTCCTCTGCCTCTGTTGTTCTCCTGGCTCTGTCTCTGCCAGGCCCTGAGTGGAAACATCTGAGAGCCACTCTGGCTGGCTCTCAAGGCCAGGACCGAGCTCGGTGATTTTGTCCTCATCCGCAGCTCAGGGGCGCCTTCTGATTGACATGCCGGGCTTGGTTCTCTGTGGCTCCATGTGGTCCCATAGCACACTTGGACCTTGGGGAGCTCCCAGGAGGGGGAGGAGAGTGAGGAGGAAGCCTTGGAGAGAGAGCATCTCACTCTTGGGTGCTCTCACTGGGAGCCAGTCATCAGAGCTGCATGTCTCCCCAGGGAGGCTGGGCTCAGCCAGGCCAAGGGAAGCAGGGGCAGGACAGGGAGACCCCGGCCTGCCACCCTCTTCGCCAGCCCAGCCCCAGGCCAGCATCTCTGGGCTGGAAGGTAACATGGGCCACAAGGAAGGGAATGAGATCACACTGGAGCCACCCAGCACTGGGCAGGCTGGGCTGTGTGCAGGTCTGGGGCCGTGCCGAACACGGTGGTCCCAGTGGCTGGGATTCTGTTCCCGTGGCAACCCGGGCCCCACATCCAGGAGGTGGGAAGGTTCGTGGTCCTCCCTCTGGGATCACGTGGGTTCAGTGCTTCTGGGATGTTCCCTGGCAGGCTGGGAAGAGCATGGACAGGGCAGGCAGTTGTGGGCACACATTGCCAAAGAAAGAAGCTGCCAGCCTGAGCCCGCCACATGCCCAGGGAGTGACGAGGTCTGAGCAGCCCAGAAAGGGTGGACCTGACCCTGGTGCAGCCTTCAGAGCTGTCTGGAGGGAAGGGGACCCAGAGCAAGACGGTCTGGGGTCCCCGGCCCGGCCCCCCAAAAAGCGTAGCAGGAAACCAAAGTTGGGAGCAGCCTGGGGAAAACTAGGTTTGGAGACTGAGCCCGAGGCACGAGATGCTGGCACGTGCTGCTTCAAACCTGAAAAGGCCATAGGGGTGGCTGGAACACTCGATGAGATATAAGTACGGACGGGGTAACAGACCATGTGAGACTGGGCCATTTCTTAGGTGCCAGGACAGTGCTGTGGTGACACCGGAAAGCATCCTTATTTTTAGGAGAGGGATGTCAACCACTTGGAGGCAAAGTTTCAGGATGTCTGCAGCTTTCCTTCAAGGGGTTATTAGACCAGAAAGGAGGAGGGAAGAGGAAGGGGAGCAGGGAGAGGCGGGGACACACAGACAGCGGCAGCATCTGGGCGGGAGTCCCAGCCCAACTGGGTGGCTGAGGCCATCAAGGGCGGAGACTCTCCCACATCATCTGGACGGGTCTGGGCAGGACCCTAGCGATAGTGGGAGTGACTCCAGCATCAGGTCTGGGGGGAGGGGCGTTTTCCGGGCTCTGAGGGGGGCTCTGGGGACTGAGCCCCTAAGAGCAGCCTGGGCTTCCAGCCCGACCCCCGCCCGGCCATGCGAGCTGACTGTACATACCTCTGAGTCGACGTGGTGGCCAATGGGTATCACGGTTCTATTTTTTCAACCTTTGCTGTAGATGCTGAGTGTTTGAAAACGCATGATTTTCAAACAGAGAGAGAGGGAGGAGCTCAGAAAGAAGAAAGGTGAAGACCCACAGGGGCAGAAAGGAGCCTTTGGAAAAGCCGTCCAGGGGCAGAGGAGGGAGCGACCGCCTGGGGAAGGGAGGCAGGCTTGCTGCTCAAGGAGCAGTGTCCCACATGCGGGCCTCCCCGGAGGCCAAGGGCCAGCTCCCCACAGAGCCAGGCCCGGCACATGCCTGGGAAACCCCAAAATAGGTAAAATGAGTCACAAAGTTTTCTGGAAAAAAAAAAACCAAGCTCTATTAAGCGTGCTCGCACATATTTCCCGGTTGAGCACTGAGTTATTCGGAATTACGTGGGCATGGGAAGTTTTCGGAGTGCGGCCTCCTCAGTGGCCTCTGCCAGGCCCATAGACCATCGGCAACAAGCAGAGCGCGAAGACCCCCGAGCACAGATCTGCTCAGCCATGGGCTCCAGAAGGTCAGAGGGCCAGCCCTGTGCATACAACACATGGACAGGTGAGACCAGGGCCCAGACCAGAGGTGGGACCCGCTACTCTGACACAGGCCACAGGCCCCAAGTCCGGGTGGAGGTTTGCATCTTGGTCACTCAGCAAGAGCCCAAGTGGAAAGAGAGGAGGGGCTTGGAGACAAGCCTAGGAGAAGTCAAGGCACCTCCGGGCACTCCCTACAGGTGAAGAGTCTACTTCTAACAGAAACAAGCCGGCACAGTGGCTCACGCCTGTAATCCCAGCACTCTGGAAGGCCAAGGCAAAAGGATTGCTTGAGCCCAAGAGTTTGAGACCAGACTAGGCCAAATAGCGAGACCTCATCTCTACCAAACACCAGCCAGGCACAGCGGTGCACATATGCAGTCCCAGCTTTCAGGAGGCTGAGGCGGAAGGATTGCCTGAGTCCAGGAGGTCGAGGCTGTGGTGAGCAGTGATTGTGCCACTGCACTCCAGAAGGAAAACTTCGCTCAAAAAAAAAAGGAGCCGGGCTCGGTGGCTCAGCCTGTGATCCCGCGCTTTGAGAGGCTGAGGCGAGTGAATTGCCTGAGCCCGCGGGTTGTAGACCCACCTGGGCAACTTGGCGAGACCTCATCTCTACAATAAATCAAAAAATCAGCCGGGCGTGGTAGCGCGCGCCTGTAGTTCCAGCTACTTGGAAGGCTGAGTGGAACGGTCGCCGGAGCCCAGCAGGTCGAGGCTGCGGTGGCCGGGAGCAGCCACTGCACTCCAGTCTGGGCGACAGAGTGAGACTCCAACTCAAAAAAAGAAAGAAAGGTCAGCTCTATCTGGAGCCTCTTGTGGGGTGCACAGCACCACCCAAGGAGTAGGCGAGCATCTGCACAGAGCGGTTTGGTGAGCTGCCCTCAGTCAGGGAGACTCCCAGCCCGCAGGGCTCTGACTGCCGGGGCTGGCCCTTCCATCACTCTGTGATAAAGTAAGCCTGGGGGTCACAGTCTCTGGCCCCACCCCCACGAGCAGATCCCCCACTACTCTGATCAGAACATCCTCGCGAGTCCTCTGTCCTTCTAGATGGCAGCACACACTGTTTCCACCAAGCGTTATGGTCCTCAGAGCGCCCTGCTCTTCCCAAGGCCTCGGGCTCTGACCCTCTGTCCCCCGTGGGCTGCAGGCCTCTGGGACCCTGCCTGAAGCCTTTCGCTTCGCGGACACTTGGAACTTACGAGGCCTGGGTCCACGCTTGGTCCTGTGGCCACAGCCACAGGCGGGCAGTGAGGGGAGGTGAGCCCTGGGGGGGTGAGCCCCAACAACTGGAGAGAAACCATTTCCCATCCAGGCCTGTGACCTGGCCCTCGTGGAAGGGGGCACGCTTGTGACTCTACCAACTCCACCCATGCCACCCACTCCCACAGGGCCAGAGCTCCGTAGCGCCACATCCTCCTGGGACAAGGGAGGGACTACATTCCTGAGGCCCTCAGGTAGGCCCGCCCCTGCTGAATGCAATGTCTTCACACGCCCTCCTCCCCATTTTACCCTCCTCCAGTCCTGCTGGGTTGGCTGTCCTCCACTCTGCCTGTCGGGAACAGGTCGGGATTTCGCGGATGAGGCCAAAGTTCTGGGCAGCCCCACCGGGGCCTGAGCGGCTGAGGGCCCCCTCCTCATTAGCCGGGGGCTCCCAAGCGAGCTGTCACTGGTGGCCAGGTGCCAGCGCCCGCCAGGCCAGAGCTGCAATGACATCATCCTGGCCCGGGAGGCGGCTTAGTAGAAACAGACGGGCCTCCTTCCCAGGCCAGGACGCGCCCCGGGGGCACCCCGAGAGCAGCCCACCGCCAGTGCGCCTGAGGTGAGCAGAGGCGCCAGGACAGCTGCCCCATCTCGGTCCCCACCCGCTGAGCTGTAACCGCCATCCGCTCTGCAGCCCCCAACGGCTCTGCTCCTGAGGATGGGCACCGTGCCCGGCTTGTTCACGGGGCTCCAGCCCCCAGTATGGCGCCCATGTGGGCCTGCCGCTGGGGGAATGGTGAACGAAAGGCCCCCCCAGGCCTTGGTGGGATGCTGCGGTCCTTGTACCAGGCCTCCTCGGGGACACTTCCTCTGCCTGCCTGGGTCTCCTTGTCCCCGTGCCCACCCTGATCCAGTCCCTGCCTCTCTCCTGGGCGAGATGGGCAGGGAGACGGGTCAGCCGACAGATGGAGACAGGGGAGGCACAGAGGTTCAGCGTGAGCTCCCGAGGGCCGGTGGCCTCACTGGCCTCAGTGTCCCCTCTGTGCCAGGGATGCTGGAAGGGAGCTGGTAAAGGAGAGCCTTGGCATGGTGGGAACAGCTGGAGGGGGGAGCAGCTGGGAAGTGGGGGGTGGGGATGTCCTCAGACCACAGTGGGACCAGCCAGCAGGGAGCAGCTGGGAGGTGAGGATGTCCTCGAGGCAGGATGGGACCAGCTAGTAGAGAGGGCTGGAAAGTAAGGATGTCCTCAGGGCAGATGGGACCAGCCAGCGGGGAACAGCTGGGAAGTGGGACTGTCCCCAGGGCACAATGGCACAGCCAGCAGGAAACAGCTGGGAAGTGAGGGTGTCCTCAAGGCAAGATGGGACCAGGCAGTGGGAAACAGCTGGGAAGTGGGAGTGTCCTTGGGGCAAGAAGAGACCAGCCAACAGGAAACAGCTAGGAAGTGGAGGTGTCCCAAGATGAGACAAACCAGCGGGAAACAGCTGGGAAGTGGGGGTGTCCTCGAGGCACAATGGGACCAGCTAGCGGAGACCCACCTGGGAATTGAGGGTATCCTTGGGGGCACAGAGAGGTCGTGAGCAAGGATGCCCCTCAGAGCAGAGTTGGCACCTGCCAGACCAGAAGAGCAAAGTCCAGGTGGGCTTGGCCAGCTTTGGGGGAAGCCAGGCTGGGCTGGGCCCTGGCGGGGTCTATCCATCACCAGTCGGTTGGTCCACACAGGTGAACCTTGACTACGTTGCGCCAAGTGAAAGAAACCGGTCCCAGAAGACCACGTTGTATGATTCGTTACATGCAGCAACCGGAGTGGCAAAGTCGTATAGATAGAAAGATCTGTGGGTCACGAGGGTTTGAGAGCTGCCTAGGTAACTTGGCGAGACCTCATCTCTACAATAAATCAAAAAAGTAGCTGGGTGTGGTCGCACACCTGTAGTTCCAGCTACTTGGAAGGCTGAGGCGGAAGGTTCACCGGAGCCCAGCAGGTCGAGGCTGCGGTGGCCAGGAGCAGCCACTGCACCCCAGTCTGGGCGACAGAGTGAGCCTCCACCTCAAAAAAAAAAAGATCTATGGGTGCCAGGGTTGGGGGCGGGATAGTGACCAAAGCATATGGAATTTCCTCTGCAATGATGAAAATATACTAAAATGGATTGTGGTGATGGTTGCCCAGCTCTGTGAATATACTCAAAGCCATTGAATTGTGTACTTTAAATGGGTGAATTGTACAGTGTGTGGATTACATCTCAATAAATCCGGTTTTTTTAAACAGGCAGCTGGCAGAGGTAGTCCGAGGACTGGCGCAGGGCTACCCCAGGAGCTCGGCCCTGTGGACTACCCATCTGTGAAGTTCATTCAGCGGTGTGGGCTGGGGTGTCTATTTGACCCTCATCTGGCTTTCTTTCTTTCTTTCGAGTTGGAGTCTCACTCTGAAACCCAAGCTAGAGTGCAGTGGCACACTCACGGCCACCCCAGCGTCGACCCGCTGGGCTCCAGAGATCCTTCCGCCTCAGTCTTCCAAGTAGCAGAACTACAGGCATCCACTACCATACCCTGCTAATTTTTTATTTATTGTAGAGTCAAGGTCTCACCAAGTTGCTCGGGCTGGTCTCGAACCTGCGGGCTCAGGCAGTCCCCTTGCCTCGGCCTTCCAAAGCGTTGGGATTACAGGCTGAGCCACCGAGCCCGGCCCTCATCTGGCTTTAAATGGGGACTTCCCTGCTGTCAGCAGAGATTTAGAGCGTCAACAGCTTGCTGTTACTATCATTATTTTTTATATGACTGGGCTTCTTAAGCCTCCAATGGAGGATCAAGTGCTTGGTTTATGTCTCATCACCCTCTTATAATCCCAGCACTTTGGGAGGCTGAGGCAGGAGGACTACTTGAAGCCAGGAGTTCAAAACCAGCCTGGGCAACATGGATCCCATCTATACTTTTAAAAACACAAAAGTTAGCAGGTTGGGTTGGTGCGTGCCTGTGGCTGAGGTGGGAGGATCACTTGAGTCCAGAAGTTCAAGACTGCAGTGAGCTATGATCACACCTCAGCTCTCCAGCCTGGGCAACAGAGCAAGTGAGGGAGCTGGGGCACAGAGGGGCTAGGTGACCTGCCCAAGGACCCACAGCCAACAGACAGCCATAGGGGGGATGTGGTCTGACCCCAGACACTGAAACTCAAGCACATGTAACAACATTGCACAGTACACAACAGGGTGGGTCACCGTTCTTTGAAGGTGTCAGAGTGCCATTTTCAGAAAGCTAAGAGCATGGCTCTCATACAAATATAAAATGAATATGCGCGAGACCTCGTCTCTACAATAAATCAAAAATCAGCCGGGCGTGGTAGCACGCGCCTGTAGTTCCAGCTACTCGGAAGGCTGAGGCGAAAGGATCGCCGGAGCCCAGCAGGTCGAGGCTGCGGTGGCTGGGAGCGGCCACTGCACTCCAGTCTGGGCGACAGAGTGGGACTCCAACTCAAAAAAAAAAATGAATATGTGTCAAACATGTATTAGTTCATGAGCACAGGAACTAATGAGATGTTAAAGCCCATTCTCGGAGCCGTCTGAGGACCAGGAAGGCATTCTGCAACGCGTGTGCTGAGTTAAGAGTAAAACTGGTTAAGGTGCTACAAGCAGATACTACTGTAACCCTCGGGGTGTGTTCTCTACCAGACACAAATCTACAAATTAACATAGCTCCACAAAGTCTGAATCCTTAATTAATAGGAAATAGCAAGGTCACGGGCACAGTACATTTCCCTGGAGAAGTAACTCCGGCTTGCACGAGCCTGTTGCAACATGGCCTGGTGTCACTTGGAAAGGATAACTGCTTTCCTTGCCTTCAAGCGTGAGATGACTTTTCTCAGCAGAGGAGAGGGTGGGACTGGAGTCTGGAAACACACCCCAGCTTCCACTTCCAACTACCTTTTCCCAAAAGTCTATGTGGAAACCAGAGGCCACAGAGTCCTATCCCTGCCTCCTGCGAGCAGCACACAGAAAGGCTTACAGCGTTCATTCGCCCAGTAGGCACTTATTGCGTGCTGAGTGCTGAAATGCCTGAGAACCTCTGCTCTTTGAGGGAGACAGATCAGCAAATCTATAAGCAAACAGAGGATCTAATTTTACATGGTGAGTTGTAGTATTTTTTTGTTTTTGTTTTTGTTTTTGTTTTTTTGAGTTGGAGTCTCACTCTGTCGCCCAGACTGGAGTGCAGTGGCCGCTCCCGGCCACCGCAGCCTCGACCTGCTGGGCTCCGGCGATCCTTCCGCCTCAGCCTTCCAAGTAGCCAGAACTACAGGCGCGCGCTATCACGCCCGGCTGATTTTTTGATTTATTGTAGAGATGAGGTCTCGCTGCCCAGGCAGATCTCGAACCCGCGGGCTCAGGCAATCCACTCACCTCAGCCTCCCAAAGGCACGGGATTACAGGCTGAGCCACCGAGCCCACCTGTAGTATTTTTTTAATGGCCAATTGCCCACAGTTTGGATTCTCATCTTTTTATTGTTATTGTTATTATTATTTATATAGAGACGAGGTCTTGCTATGTCACCGAGGCTGGTCTCAAACGCTTAGGCTCAAGCAATCCTCTCGCCTAAGTCTTCCAAAGTGCTGGGATTACAGACGTGAGTCACTGTGTCTGACCAAGTTCTCTTCTCAAGTGACCAAAGACTGTAAGGGAAATTTTGGCCACACAAGAAGAAAGTTGAGGTGTGCAATTGAACTGAGCTTCAGAACCTGGCCCGGTTAAAACCACAAATTCAGTTTAAGCTACAAAGATTCACTTCCTCTTTATTTTATTTATTTATTTACTTTCAGTTGGCGTCTCACTCTGTCACCCAGGCTAGAGTGCAGTGGCACACTCATGGCCACCCCAGTGTCGACCCGCTGGGCTCAGACGATCCTTCCTCCTCAGCCTTCCAAGTAGCCGGAACTAGCCGGGCTCGGTGGC